>NC_050451.1:85135201-85312701 GCF_903995425.1 Onychomys torridus | reverse complement strand
CAATATTTATCATGTAATCAACCAAGCAAGTAACTGTTATTGGCTCTTTTCAGTTGCAAAATTATATTTAAAAGTTATTATTGTGAGCTAAAACAGCTTCAAAAATATAATTTATTAGTTAAAATAGTAATTTGCATTTGAAGAGCTATAGGCATAAATAAATATGTACTTTGATATCTTAGCAATAGCTATTTATTCAGTATATTTCCGCAGTGAACAAATATTATTGTATAACTGTATTTGAAACTGAATTTTAGATAAATTTAAAAAGTAATTAAAGTGCTTTTGGTTGATTATCATGATAAATTTTGCAATTTAAACTAAAAATAATAACAGAACATTCATTTTTCAGGACTAAAATATCACTATTTTTATTTAGTCATACTATTCTTTAATTTTATGTAAATATTCTTTCTATAGTAGTAATAGATTACAGAAGAATTGTGAATATAATATGGAAAGTGCCCAGTTCTGATTGATAATTATATTATGTACTCATGTGCTTCTTCTGTTATAATACATAAACTTATATTGATCTAACATGATAAGCTAATATAAGATATTTATATTTTTATACAAGTATATTTTAAATTTTATATTTTAATGTAATTTTTTATAAATTTTATAAATATATCCAATGTAATTTGCTCACATTCTCTCCCAACTCCCTATTCCAACTACTCCTGGATGCCCAACCATGTCCTCTTTACAACTTCATATCCTCTTCTTTTAGAAAAATGTATAACTCATTAAGTCCAAAATTATTTCTGTCCTAAATTACATGGTATTAAAGTCATTCATAGAGCATGATCAATATACAGTGGGTTATGACCTCAAAGACAACTACATCCTCTTGCAGAAACATCTACTGCAACTGTTCCTCAGCTGAGCAGAAAGGCTCATGTGCCCACTCAGCATCCTTGTGAAATTCTGCCTGGCTTTATCTTGTGCAGGTCCTCTGCAGGCAGTCACACCCACCATGGTCTAGTGAACACAGTGGTCTTGTCCTGTACTGAAGGCAGTTTTTCAGGACTTCTCCAACTCTTGCTTTTGCAGTCTTTCTGCCCCATCTTCTGTGAAGTTTCATGATTCTAGAAACAATGGTCAGGCTAAAATGTCCCTTTTATAAGACCCTTGCACTCATAGACATATTTTGTCCCACTGATGATGTAGCATACATGGTTATAAGCTGGGCAAAACTGTTTATGACTTTTCTGTTTGCAATCTACATAGATCCTGTTACTACTTCGAAAGCTCCTAAGAAAGTAAGCCTCCATATCAATACAGGCTTTTTTCCATGTTTTCTGGGTTTTGTTTGTTTGTTTGTTTGTTTGTTTGTTTGTTTGTTTTTGGTTTTTCGAGACAGGGTTTCTCTGGGTGTTTTTGGTGCCTGGATCTTGCTCTGTAGACCCAGTTAGCCTTGAACTCACAGAGATCTGCCTGGCTCTGCCTCCCGAGTGCTGGGATTGAAGGTGTGCACCACTGCTGCCTTGCTGTTTTTTTTCCATGTTTTGTACCCAAATATATGATGTTTAAAACAATAGAGTATTACCATCAAGTTCTGATGGTCAACTAAGAGCAGTCAGAATAGCCGATATTTATTTAGAGATTTCTAAGACACCCTGACCAACAATAAAAAGGGAAGAAAGGGGGGAGGGAAAGAGGGATAACAAATAACAAGAGCTGTTAATAACAAATTAACAACTTATTTTGTAAGTTTATGGTCTTACTTTAAATAATTATACTTAAAATCACTGCATGCCCAATTAAGTTCTCATTCTGAGGCACTAGGGGCTAAAACTTGAACACAGAATATCACTCAAACAGTACTTAAATTTTAGTAACAACATTACTATCTTTTATGAGCTTACCTAAGCATTCTTCTAGAAATTTAAAATTTTAAGGCTATGTTTGAATTTGTGATCCCCTTAAGCTATTTTTGAAAACATTACATTTCCTATTTAGCTACATAGTTTGTGTATGGTTTTCTTACAGTAACATCATGTGTTAAAACAGTAGTTGTCCTCACTGAACTGCATTTTCTTCTTTGAAAACAGTTAATTGATGGTATTTTGTGTGTTTCTTTAACTGTGCCCTCTGTTCTCTTTAATTTTGTGTGGTTATTATGTTGTTGTATTGATTGCTTGTACCTTTAGGTAATTCACAAATTTGCTGAGTGTGAGTCTTTCAACTTTACTGTTTTTTATTATAATGTTGAATACTCTAGGTATTTTTCTCCCTTCAACATTTGATACAATTTCACCATACATGAGGTGAGATTTGTTGAAAATTCCAGCAATAACAACTAAAGATATGAAAATACTTCTCTTTATAACCATGTTTAGTGTACCTTCTATCCCTCAGAGCATCAACATACTTTTTCACAAGCCTCTCAGCTACTGCTTTTGCAATCTGTCTACCCCATATTCTATGAACTTGCACGTTCTCTGACCTCTGCAAGCACAAAGTGGTTTGTGCATTCCATGGTTGATAGCTCATATAAGGATTAATGGGATAGCCAAGGTACATGTTACTTTAGTATATTTAATATATGTTTGTGTGGTGGGATGCACAAGCCACTTTGTTCTTGGGGAGGTCAAAGGACAAATTGACAGTGTTAGTGCTCCCAACTAAGTGGACTCTAGGTATCAAACTCAGGTCACTGGTATTGTAAGCAAGTGCTTTTACTTCCTCAGTAGGGTCATTGGCCTGGTAGATGCTTATTTAATAAAGAGCTACTGCTTCTTTTGACAGAGGCCAAATTGTTTACTCAGTTTTGACATTTCTTAAATATCCTTCAAGTAATGAATGGATAATGAAAATGTGATACATAAACACCATGGAGTACCATTCAGCTACAAAGAAAAATGAAAACTTGAAATTTGCAGCTAAATGGATGAAAATAGAAAAGATTATATTGAGTGAAGTAACCCAGCACCAGAAAGACAAACACTCCATGTTCTCTTTCACTTGTGGACCCTAACTCCAAATTTTCAGATGTGAATATATAACCTGCAATAACTACAGAAATCCAGGAAAGCAAAAGAGATACTTTGAGGAAGTATACTGTGGAAAACAATAGAGGTGAATATTGGTAATCTGATGTAGAAAATGGGGAAAATGGAATGGGTAACCAGGAGGTGAGAAGACAGTGAATACAAGAACAAATTGAGGGATGGGGGGCATAATAATAATGACATCTGGAAAACATATAAGGAATATTTTCCCAACTTGGCCTTCAATGTTCACCCTAGAGACATAGACCATTTTGAAAAAAAAATCCACAAAGCATGAGAAGACACATAATCATTATGGAGGTCAAATGACTCTCGAAACATTGTAGGCTGTTGCTGTTCCCTCTGGTTGCTTCCCAGAGGCTGAGAGCGAGTCCCTACTGCTGAATACTTCATGTACTTCAGATACAGGAACCAAAAGATTTGAACTGGATCTCACCAGAAAGCCTCCTCCTTGAAGACAAGCTTCATGGTACCAGAAGTCACTAAGCAGGCTTCCAATGAAGGGAAGAAGCCAAAAATCTTATTTACCTATGAGGCTCACAAACTACAACAATAACCAGCATGAATAACCATAGGATGCAGTAGTGGTGTATATTCCTTAGGGTAACAAGAAGCTCTCTAGTCATATTTGATAATTACTCAATAAGAGGGAAAATATTCCTTCAGGGGCTGGTGGAGTCATAGACCTTGGAGTAGAACCAACACTCACCATTTTATTAAACTGCCATAATTTCTAACTGCATTCTGAATATCTATTCTTATATCCACAAATAACTATAGTTTTCACCTCTCAGCACAAAGCTTCTCTTTGCAACTATGGAAGCCATCATAGAAAATCACAATCAATAAAAATGTAGAGGAGAAGTAATCCATATTATCTTAAGAAAGGATTTCTCACTCAGTCTGAAACTTATCAATTTGTCAAGGCTTTCTGAACAATGAGTTCCTAGGAACTCATTGAATTATAGAATTATAAACCTGAACCAACAGAACAATATTTGGACATAAGTTCTGGGGATGCAAAGTCAGTTAGTAATGCTTGCATGAAAGCATTTTATTGACTGAGACATCATCACTCTAGCACCAAGAATTTTTCATGTTAGCATTTCAATATGCATAGAAATTAGCATTATTACTTTAAGTATGAAATATATTAGTGATATATTTAGCCTATGATTTTATAATGATATCCTAAATGTTGTATTCTCTCCTTGTACTCTAAAAATAAGAAATATATTAGATTCTGTTATTTAATGAATAAATATTATTTATAATTATAGTGACTGTTGCCAACCATTGCTCTTGGAACAGTGGACTAGTTACATATTAGGAAATTATGCTAAATACTGCATGTTAAGAGTACATGGAAAGTGAAATTCTTAATATGAGCTAAAAGTGGCAATTTTGTAAGGAGAGGAATAGCAGGGTTTATCTTAACCACAGTTCATAAAAATGGCTTATGAGATTTTGTTAACTACACAGCATGGGAGTCAACAGTGTAAAATGGCTGCCAAAATAAGCAATAAGCACAATGAAATCTTTCATGTTGCCAGGCTCAATAAACATTATTTTGCTGTTCTGATGGTCTCTAATTAGGATAATTAAGAACTGAAGTGTCAACATTGGCCCCATCTCTTAATTTCCTGATTGTTTATGGACTCTGGCCACGCCACATTTTGGTGATCTGCATTCTATCACCCTTGTTCTCTTATACCATCTAATAAAAACCTACTATTCACTCTTACTCACTTTAATGCATTTATTGGACAGTTTTCCTTAAATATCAACACAGATTACATAACAAGATATGCAGTTATATGAACTAGCAAGAGATAATAGGAATTTCTCCTTAATGAAAGCAATCTGCAGCCAAACGATGGCTCTAATACTTCCTGATCGGCACAGAATTTGATATAATAAATAGCGAGTCACCATTAAGACGGGCTGCAAAATAGCTTAAACAAGATTTAATGCAAGGATACATCCTGAGAAATTGAGGAAATTTTTCCTCAAATTGAACAATGAAAAGAAATATAGGACATATTCTGAAATACGACATTTAGTCTCAAGGCATCCATCTACTTGTGAATTTCAAAAGCAACAATAGCTTTTATATCTAGTTCTTAGTTATCCAAATTGCATAATGTCATTAAGTTGATAAATATTGTCTATATTTTAAAATTGGTTATGGCATAATTGTAAAATGATTGATGACTTCCAAAGATATACTTTATAATAGAAACTAATATGAAAACAAATAAGAACTTGATCTACTGGATAATTTTTTCAATTTTTTTTAAATCATCATTTATGTGATGCCTTGGTAAATAATATATACAGAAAAAAACACATGTATATAATATTAAGTTCTACAAGAGATAACACTGTATACATTTTATTTTTCTTCATTTTCATGTAAATAAATATTGAGTTACAATGAGTAAGTTAAAGCAATACTTCCTAGGGAGGAGTACACTAGTTGGTTGTCTAGTACCAAATGGCCAGCCCTGAAAACAAATATACAATGACATTATATGAACTGATCAGGGTATATTTAGGAATATATATATATATATGAATACAATAACAATTAATGAAAAAGAGGCTG
Source organism: Onychomys torridus (assembly GCF_903995425.1). NCBI lineage: Eukaryota > Metazoa > Chordata > Mammalia > Rodentia > Cricetidae > Onychomys > Onychomys torridus. The sequence continues at coordinate 85,307,076 of NC_050451.1, read as the reverse complement.
TGAATTTGTAGAACAGTATTGAGGTCTATATGAGAGGGTTTGGAATGAGGAAAGAGAAGGAATTAGGAGGTTGGATGTTTTTAAATATTGTAATTTAGTATTAAAATACAATCTCACAAATAAACATGTGATTACAAATGAAGATTAAAAACACTATTTTGAGGAGAACCACCGAAGCATGTACATAGTACACTTTATTTTTCCTTCTCCAAAGCATGAACGCACATAGGCACATAGAAACAACAACACATTCTCCCCTTATCCTGAAAGACTCCTCTGTATATAGAACACACTTCATTGCCATCTATGAAAACTAGATGATGCATTTTGTGACAATTATCCTGTATAGAGTCAAAATAAAGAAAATATGAAATATTCATACAATTATTATACAACTTTGTCCACTGTTTTGAATTATAGGTAAATATTTAATCATTTTGTTCTTTTATTAATTAGTTTGGTTTGAGACAAGGCCTCTTCTTGTACTCCAGGCTTCTGGAATTTACTGTACAGCCCTGGCTTCCCTTGAACTCCTGGCTGAGACATTGTCTTACCCTCTTGATATAGGATTCCAGGCATGTGTTAGTTACCATTACCAACATATAAGGTACTCCTTGAATGATATTTATTCTAGAAGGTCTTGTGAATAATCTTCTACAAGTAACAAAGTATCCTGTGATCTTCATCTCTTTGTACAGATAAAAAACATAGGGTGATGACTCATAAAGCAGAGGAAACTGTTTTCTCACAGTTCTAGAGGTTATAAACTCAAACATAAAGGCAATAGCTATGATTGTCTGGAGAGAAACTCTTTCTGCCCCAAATATGGTCAGCTGGAAAGTAGGGATTCATATGCTGGGGAGGTGTTAGGTAAGCAAGCTAAGCTAAAAACCGCAGGAAGCCTTTCTTAGGGGCCTAATCTCATTCCTAAAGTAGAAGGCCTGTGGTTTTCTCTTAAATATCTCATCTCTAGAGTTTTTATTTGTATAAAATGAGTTTTTCCATCATATAATCCAATACTCCCCTTCAGAATCCCAAAACATCTCAATCCCAATTAGTGCTACACAACCACAATCATTGTTCTTCTCATCACAAAAGCTGGGGAATGGAAATAGAATAATGTCCACTAACTGATGAGTTAGTAACTGAGTACTCCATCTCATAATTCTATCACAAAAAGCATTCAGTGAAGACATCAGAGATTTGTAGAAAACGTATTCAAATATAACCTGACAGATAAGTGCTTTGCAGCTACAAAATCCTTCAAAATATTTTTTCTTCTGAGAATTAATTCTCATCATTTTAAGTTGGTGAATACAAATAAAATAAATTCTCATTCTACACACAATAATCACTAGTAATCAAGGCTATTTTAAAATAGATTTAACATATGGCAGTTCCATAAAGGTGAATGGTTGGTCCTTAATTGTGTTATAAATTCAATTCCAATTAGACAAAGCAGTAATAGACATATTTAAAATTTCCCTGGGAACAAACCACATTCCTCTTTGAACACCAGTTATGTGGGTGGATAAGAACCTTAAATATTGTATAATACCACAAGTGAGTACTCCTTTTAGGTCTCATCAGAGAAAAAAAATTCACATACATAATACCATTCTACCTAATATTTAAATTGAACAATAATCTAATAGATGTTACATATGGTTGGTTTATCAGATGATAATATTTTAAAATGAGTTATTTATGAAAAACAATATTAAATTAAATGTTAAATGGAAATGTAAGTTATTTCATGATTTTTGGTATATTATAAAATATATCATTTTTGTCATCATGAGTAAATATTGCATAACTCTGAATGAGCTTTGTTATTAATCACCAAACAAACAGATTAACAGGAGTAGGAGATAGAGAGAAAGAGAGAGAGAATTTCCAAGTTTGTGATTTTTGAATCAAATAAATTGTTATCCCACTCTGACAGAAGAGAAAAAGAAGAATAGCTTTGAACACATTGGCACAGCTTTCTATGATGTCATTGCTTTTAAGAGTTGAGCAATACTCCATTGTGTAAAAGTACCACAATTCCTTTATGTGTTCTTCTGTTGAAGAACCTCTAGGTTGTTCAGAAATAACACATGGCTTTCTGAACAGAACACTGATAGTGAAGGCATTAAGATTAACATTTAATAAACAGGATTTCATAAAACTGAAAATCTTATGCAAGGGAAAGGAAACTGTCAATAGGAAAAATGGGCAATCTACAGAATGGGAAAAGATTTTCACTAACTCCACATCTCACAGAGGGCTAATATTTAAAATATATAAAGAACTCAAGATTCTAGATATCAACAAACCAAGTAATCCAATTACAAATGAGAAACAGATTTCTCAATAGAATAATCTCAAATGGGTGAGAAATACTGAAAGAAACATTCAACATCTATAGTGATACTAGAAATGCAAATCAAAACGACTCTGAGATTCCATCTTACTCCTGTCAGAATGGCTAACATTAGAAAACAAAAACAAAAACAAAAGCAAACAAACAAACAACAACAACAACAAAACCAAGTGAAAGCTCATGCTAACAAGGATGTGGAGCAAAGGGAACACTCTTCCATTACAGGTGTGAGTGCAAACTTGTAAAGCCACTTTGGAAATCAAAATGGCAGTTCCATTGAAAATTGAGAATTGATTGACCACAATCCCAGCTGTACCCCTTTTGAGCATATACACAAGGATGCACCATCCTACCATAAGGACATTTGCTCAGCCATGTTCATTGCACCTTATTCATAATAGCCAGAAAGTAGAAACAGCCTAGAGGTTCTTCAATGGAAGAACGGATAAAGAAAATGTGGTACATTTACACAATGGATTAAAACTCAACTGTTAAAAGCAATGGCATCAGGAAAATTGATGTAACTAGAAAATAATCATCTTGAATGAGATAACCCTGACCCAGAAAGCCAAACATGGCATGCATTCACTTGTAAGTGGATATTAGCTGTTAAGTAAATGATAATCATGCTACAATTCACAGACCCACAGATGCTAAGTAACAAGGAGAGCTCAAGGGTGTAGCTGGAGACCTTCTCTCCAGCCCCCTCCAAGCCCTGTTAGTCCAGCAACCCACTTATAAAATAAACACACAGTCACTTATATTATTTAAACTGCTTGGCCACTAGCTCATGCCTACCGTTGTCTAGCTCTTACTATTATTTAGCCCATTTCTCTTAATCTATATTTCGCCATGTGGCTCATGGCTTACTGGTACCTTACATCTTCCTTGTCCTGGTGGCCACTGGCAGTCTCTCTTTTAGTCCCACCTATACTTCCTTCCTGGCTACTGACCAATAAGTGTTTTATTTACCAATGAACCATCCACAGCACAAGGGGATGAATGGACACTCCTGTAAAGAGCAAATAGAATAAATGTTGTTGGGGGGACTAGGGTTGGGTGAGAGAAACAGGAGCGATGGGGGTGAAGGAAGAGAGTACTGGGAGAGACAACTAGAATTGGGGAACATTTGGGGGGATAATGTGGAAACCTGTTTCAGTGGAAACTTCCTGGAATCTATGAAGGTGATCCTAGCCAAGACTCCTAGTAATGGGGACACAGAGCTGGAACTGGTCATCTTCTGTTACCAGGTAAGACTTCCAGTGGTGGGGCTGGGACATCAACCCAGCCATGGAACCTTCAACCTACAATTTGTGCTGCCTGGTAAATATGCTAGGGTAACAGCAGCACAGAATTTGTGGAAGTGACCAACCAATAACTGGTACCACTTGAGGCCCTGGCCAGGAATCCTGGGATAGAACCAAACATGGGAAAACAGTGATGTCAGAATTATTGATATTCACTCCCCTGTGCTCATAGACTGGGGCCTAGCCCAGTAATCAGAGAGGTGTCGTCCAAAAACTGATAGGAACAGATGCAAAGAACCACAGCCAAACATTAGGTGGAGCTCAGGGAACCCCAAAGAAAAGAAGAAGGAAGGATTGTATGGGCGAGGGGGCTTGAGGATACCACAAGAACCCAGCCCACAGAATCAACGAAGCAAGGTTTGTAGGGCCTCACAGAGACTGAAGTGAAAATCAGAGAGCTGTATGGGGCTTAGCTAGGTCCTGCATATATGTTGTGGCTATGTACCTTGGTGTTCTTGTGGACTCCTAACAGTGGAAATGGGGGGGTTGTCTCTGATTCTTTTGCCTACTCTTGGAACCCCTTTCCTCCTACTTGGTTAACTTGTCCAGCTGTACTATGCCGGTATATGCCAAGTCCTATTGTAGCTTGTTGTGCTGTGTTCAGTTGATATCCATAGGAGGGCTGCTCTTTCCTGAAGAAACATGGAGGAGTGGATCTAGGTGAGAAGGAAGGTCGGGGAGAAGGACTGAGAGGAGTTAAGAGAAGGTAAACTGTGGCAGGGATGTAATAAAAGTAAAGAATAAATAATAATATTTGACATTACTTTTACAGAATCACATTTGAAGGAGAAAGTACATTTTCCCAACACAAAAGGAGGAACTGTCTATAAAACTAAGACCCTAATTCTGCTGTCTTTACCAGCACATTAATTTTATGTTGAAGAGGAACAATGTGATCTCATCATTAATGCACATCTGTGTACTTAAAATTGTTAGCATCAGTATCCTCTGATTCCCTAGGAAGATGTATATGACCACACCAAACTTTTAGGCAGGTGTAATCATCTAAACATAGGTCTTGGTGCTTGGGATGTTTATTTTTATAATAATATCTTTTGTATTTTGAAATTACAATTAAGGGGAAAAGGCCATTAATTTGACAGACAGCAGGGTTGGTGTTGGTACGTGGAAGATCCTGGAGGAGGGAAAGGGAATGCGGGAAATGAAGATTCCAAGATGCTGGACATTTAAAAAATATGGGGCATCTAGATGGGGCAAGCTGGAGACAATCTAGTTAAAGAGGCCAGGAATATGGCACATGGCAGAGCTGGAGAACCAGGGTAATCCAAGTTGTTGGAACCTATGTGAAGCAACCCAAGTCTCAGAATTTATATAGAGAGCTTTGATGTTTGGTGTTTGTGTGTGAACTTTCACTAGTGAGATGAGCACATGTATCACAGATAGGGAAATAATGTCAAAATAACGTAACAAATTTCCCCGAATCTAGTTGATGAACTAAGGAATTCTTAAAGGAACATAAGTGAGTGTTACTTACAAGAGCATAGGCGACACATAAGCAGATTAATTTTTGCTGTCATATTCCGGCACAGGTGATGATTCCCATAAATGAAGTCACTCCTTCACTTAACCTACACACTGCATACTTTATCACACACCTCTCCCTCACCCTACTCCAGAACCCACAAAATCCCATGTAGGTTAAATTACTCCTCATCAGGTATATGGATACATCAATGAGAACGTGGCTAATCAGCACCTTTTAAATTCTTCAAGTATTCTGGGAGAAATTCTACAAAGCAAATCAACATTCTAAATCAATTGTATAATTGTCACTATGGTTCTGAATTTAGTCACTTTGGTGCCCTTGGTAAAAATCAGAAGATTAAACAAATTCACAGTATCTTTCTTTACATAAACAGTCCTAAGCTGCATCTACTTATTCATATTTATGGGCTTTTATCTAGCTACTCATTATTTAATCAAAGCTTAATCTTCTCTCCCTTAAGCTATCTCTTATTTCCCTTTTTCTTTTCAATGATGAGATAATCTTGCTTTTTATTTTATCACAAAGAGAATAAGTTTTCCAACTTTCTCCTCAAAGAACACCATGTCTTCTCAAATTATCATACAGACTGTTTCATTTTGTGCCTGAAGATCAGATTGATCAATTGATTTGTTGGTTGATTGGTTTTACATTATGGAATCAAACACACGGACTTAAAAATGTTAATGACAGCTACTTTGCCACTTAGCCACACCAGCCTGTGATGTTCAGTTTTTGAAGGTCAGTTTCTTTAGAACCAGAAGCACCTCACAGTTTCTTTCACAAGTAAAAACAAAATGACACATTTCACATCAAACAGTTCTTGGGGCTAGAGAGATGCCTTAGTGATAAAGAACATTTTCTACTTTGAAGAGAGCCTGGGTTCAGTTCCCAGTACTCAATGGAGAGTTCACAGACAGTTATAATTCTAGTGCCAGGGGATACAATGACCCATTCTAGCCTTTGTGGGCACCATGCACTCACATGGTATACATACATACAAGTAGGCAAACATTTATAAAGTGAAAATTAATAAATAAATCATAAAAAATGTTTTCCCTCATCTGCTGCTCCTCCCATGGGTATGTCTCATATCAGGTTTCTGAAAACATGAACCTGAGTAAGTTGTTTGATTGAGATAATTTTTAGAGAAAAGACTTTTAGGCAAACTATTAAGAGAGGGTGTGAGAAAAGAATAATGAAAGGGAAATGGCCAACTGAAGTGGTATATTCTGATAAACCTTGCCTTTGTAAGAGCTATATCTTGAGAAGAATTTTGCTATGAGAATAAACTGTTCAACTCCAATATCTTTATTTAAGACAAGGATCCACATTCAAAGATTATACATGTAGGCTCCCACCAAAATTCAGAAAGAAATATAACATTGTAGATGTATTCCTAAATTGTCTTATTAAATAAAAAAACACAGAGCCAGATATAGAGGTTAAAGCCTGAGAGAAATCAGAGGAATAGGAACAGCCACAGCTAATGCTACTTCTTCAACTTTGCAGCTTCCAAATGTGAGTTACTTCCAGTCTACCCACACCTATATGCCTTGTGGTTCTGCCATCTGATTTGCTCTCTCTGTCCAGCTACATCATTTCCCCTTACTGCCCAGCTCCGTCACTTCCTGTCTGTCTGTACAGAGCTCCAGACCTCCGTGGTTAACTTAAAGGTGTGTGCCACCACACCTGGCTCTGTTTTCAGTGTGGCCTTGAACACACAGAGATCCAGATATATCCCTGCCTGCCAAGATATAGGATTAAAGGCATGTGCTAACACTGCATGACTTTTGTGCTTACTTAAAATGGCTTGATTTTTCTTCTGATCTCCAGGCAAACTTTATTTATTAGAGCACAAATAAAATATCACCACATTTATACTATAAATTATTTTAGTTAAACATCATATAAGCAGGTGACATCCACTCCTGATCACCCACAATGTTTTCAGCAGCTCAAAAAAATAGAATAATGAGTCTAGAAATAGAAAAGGGAACCAAGGTGGGTACTAGCCTGGCACAATGTTTCAAGTATGCTATGGTTCAAATACCTGAGGCAACTCAAGTGAAGAGTGACTGAGATAACTATTGGAAACAACAGCAGTGTCTTTGTTAATGCCGAGGCTGCACTGAACATTCCCACCCCTTTCATTTGTTACTGTGCTTAGATGCCTCTGCATTCAGGTAACACTTCTCTTTGATTAAGACTTGTAAGGTAGGGTGAGTTATACTCTGACCTGGGAAGGTCTTGGTGTCTGCACTCAGGTTACTCCATCCCCTGTATATTCTTATTTGCTCTGTATTTTCTTTTACAGTTAAACATGTCTTTAGAATTACACCAGTTGTCTCTATGGCCCATCTGAATATCAAACATATTTCTTGCTTTCCTAAATAAAAAGCAATACTTCTGTCTTATTTCCAAAAATCTCTTGTTCTCGAAGTGCTGATTCATGAAAAACATACTGGTACTATATCACATTTATATTTAAATTAATAGGCCCCTCTGTTGTCTTTGTCATAAAAGGATCATCTCTTTGAGAAGCTGAAACTCTGTAAATAAAGATTCTAAACTTTGAGGGAAGTTCCTGACACATTTTTTTCATGTGAATACCTACAGGATATGAAAGCAACAGAATTGCATGAAAACTAAATTTGTTATTCAAAATATGCAGTTTGTCATATATTTTTTTACCAATCAAACTAATGTGTTAGTTCTCTGATGTATTACTTTCTTGACACATATCTATTAGGGGCAAACGTCCACAAAACTGCTATTGTTTGAAGATATATTTGTGAGTACTTTTATCACAGGCAGCCTCCATCTTCCCCTTTTCATGCTCCTCCTCCATTTCTTTCTTCTTTGAGACTATTCTGCCTGTCTTTTCTGAGAATGATATGATGTGGGATCACATGCCTGTAGCACAAATTGTTAGAAGTTCTTATTAATAAAATCAAACCTGGAGCCAGGTATTGGGGTCAACCCTGAAAGTTCAGAGAAGCAGAACAAGCCACAGCTACCTCACCTTGCCAATTTCTCGGGTGATCCTGTTTCCTCAGACTGGAACCCTCTGAGTTTTCATCCAAATGGATCTCAGCTGAACTTCTGCTAAAAGCCAAAAAGCTTAACCAGCTCTAGTTCCTGGTCTTCACAACTTATATACCTTTCTGCTTCCTGCCATCACTTCCTGGGATTCAAGGCATATGTCACCATGCCTGGCTGTTTCCAGTGTGGCTTTGAACTCACAGAGATCCAGATGGATCTCTGCCTCTGGAATGCTAGAATTAAAGGTGTGAGTGCCACCATTTTCTGGCTTCTATGTCTGTTTAGTGACTGTTCTGTTCTCTGACCCCAGATAAACTTATTAAGGTGCATGATATATTGGGGAACACAATATCATCACACATGCCTCTAACATCACCATTCTGAAAATTCCATTGCCCATTGACATGTGAACCGACAGTGTCTCATCCTGAGCAAAGACAAACATTTTACAATGAAGTTAACATGACAGTGCACTTATCAGGGTGGTATCCATTGGTCTCACTACTGACTGCATAATCTAGTGGGTGACGGTCAGAGATTGGGTGTTACATTTTCTAAGTACTGGATTATGTGATTGGACACTTAGCCTGTTTGGATTTTCTGTAACCTTAATGATTTGCTGTTCCAGTTGTTTCTTCAGTGACTGAAGTGGGTTGTCAAAGTCTTCAATAAGTATTGTTTACTCACCAACTTTTTCTTCATATCAGGTGTGTAATAACTGCATATCAAAATGTAGGGTTTTCTGTGTTCCCACTACACTAAAGTTTCTTATACTTGATTTTTACTTGCTTTCCTTTTCATGTGCCCCCACATTTTTCTGCATAACTTACTGTGTTTCATTAATTATTCTTGTTTGCATTCATTTCTTGTTTTGCATTGAGTCTTTAAAGAAAGTACATAGCAGTTTCAAAGCTTTATAACCTGATAAAAATTCTCATGCCCAACATTCATTCACTATGTTTAGTTTCTTTTCATTTGTTCCATGACTTTTTGGAGAGACGTAAAGAAAGAGGGTCCTGACAGATCAAAAGAAGATTCTGTCCATATCAGGCTCAGTGTCACAGTCTGTCTAATGAGATTAATTACAGAAACATGGATGATCCAAAGCCAGCTGCTGTGCCACTTTAAAACACTCAACATGTGCCGGGAGGTGGTGGCACATGCCTTTAATCCCAGCACTCGGGAGGCAGAGCCAGGCTGATCTCTGAGTTTGAGGCCAGCCTGGTCTACAGAGCAAGATCCAGGACAGGCACTAAAACTACACAGAGAAACCATGTCTTGAAAAAAAGTGAAAAAAAAAATCAACATGTATGATGACTCTAAAAACTGCATGAATTCCCATGTAATCTTAGAACTTTGAGTAGAGGGATATAGTGATTACCTTCTACTTCTACAACAGAAAGTTAAGTTGAATCTCATTATCACCAGAGATTAATTTCTTTCTTTTAATGTCTTTCTCTGAAATGATTGCAAGTCAAAATATTCTATAGACTACTACAATTATGCTGCCTTGTTACAGATGGTCATATATTTTAAGAGTAAACTGGCATACTACAATAATATTTATATTTTAACTGATCAGATTGAATTTAAGAGCTTAAGCTTAGAGTTTAAATGAATAATTCCAGACAGGCAAGCTGGAAGTATTGGTAGGAGACATGGAAGAGTAAAACTCAGGTGAGAACCATGATGTGGGAGCAGGACAGGCAGCTTCAGAGAAGAGTAAATGTACCAAAGTATCAGAAAGTTCTTCCAAAGGACAAAAAAGAGAAAATGAAGGAAGGTACGCCTTTTGAACCAGGACGTAGAGGAGCAGGGAAACCCAATACTACATGAGAAAGTAGGAATTCTGGGAAGGAAAATTACACTATCTCATTGCAAGGTTAATAATTCCTCCTATTTGTTGACCATGGTTTACGTTGGATCAACCTTCCTGAAGACTGGTCCAGCTTCCCTGAAGGGCGCTCTTTTAGCTATGTAATTGGCCTTGCCAACTAGAATGCAAGGCCATAGACTCTGTTCTAATGACCAGAAGGAAATACTTTTCATTAATGAACATTGGCTGCCAACGTAACACTGCGAACATCTTGCTGTTTCTTTTTCTCTGTTTTTGTGTGTTTATATATTTATTTATACAGCAATAATTACTACAGAAAATGAGGCCATGAACTTGAGAAACAGTGGCAGAGGGAGATAATATGAGGTAAGTTAGAAGGAACAGCAAATGGTGTAAATAGAGTATCACATATAAAATTTTTTAAAAACATAATTTTTAAAAGAAACACAGTACAACAAAAATCACTAAAACCAAATGTTGGTTCTTTGAAATGATCAACAAAACCAATACATGTATGAACATATGTATGTGGCATTCACATGCCACAGAACGCATGTGGATGTCAGTATTGACAGCAAGCACCTCAGACTCTGAGCCATCTCATGTGTCCTTCCACTAAATCTTTAAGAAAGTGATAATTGCAGTCTTTCTCAGAAGTTTACCCATTAAATAAATGAATAAATTTGGGAGAATATTTGTAACCCATTATCTAAAGCTAGTATTTTCCTGATACTAGAGACCACAGAATGGAGGGAGGGAGAGGGGGAGGCAGGGAGGGAGGGAGGGAGGGAGGGTGAAAAAGTTAGGAACCCTGATGCTAAAATTCTCAAAAATATGTGCTAACTGAATCTTTATATATGTAGTATATTAAAGTTATATATATGTGTATATATACAATGTTCAAATAGTAATTTTTCCTCGAGTGAAAGAATGTTTAAATAAGTGTAGAGCAAAAAAAATGGCATGCAGTGGTAATAAATTAAGGGAGTTAACACATGACAAACTCAAGTCACAAAAAGCATTTGACAAAATTAAATAACTTAAAAATATTAACACTCAGTAAACTAGGAAGATAAGGGAACTACTTCAACATTAAAATATTGGTATATCAAAAGCCCACAGTAGGCGTCATACTCAGTGGTTAAAGACTAATAGCTCTTCTATATGGCCAAGACAATACCTGGATGTTCACTTACACTACTTCCATTTAACATAACCTAGAACAGCCTAGGATTGTATAGCTACTGCCTCCAAATTAAAACATCCCTTCTGGATAGGAGGGAAAAGCTCACAATTTCAGGAGGCTAAGAATCACTATTAAAAAGGCCCCTTTCCAAGCTTATAAAGGCAGCAAGCAATTGACACTGATCAGTGGAGCTGCCCAGGATTTGTGTAGGCTGGAATTCCAGGGATGCAGCTTTCCCAGGCCATCATCCATGCTGCAATGGGCTTCTCTGTGATGAAGCTACTTCTGAGTCACAAATGCTTCTATCAGCAAGTGCAATAAATATGTTGGTTCACCAAGCTAGACTTGTGTGGAATTGCTTTTTTTGGTCTGTCCTTGGCACCTCCTTATGTGATTGGAACGCCATGAGAGAGGAAGCGGAAGTGATAGAGACTAGTAGGTAGCAGCTGCCATGAATTTCTACTAAGATTGGAAATGAGGTTCAAGCCATGCTCCTACTTAGCATTGTATCAATGCCTGAAACAGACAAAAAAAGGCAATCATTATTATCATTATCAAAGTCACTGTCATTGTGACAATGACGACGACGACGATGATGATGATGATGATGATGATGATGTGCATATTGGACAAAGCTAAAGAGGCTTTTTTTGTTTTTTCTTTTTTTTTTTTAGAGAGGAGATTAGATAGAGGATTCTGGAAAGCCAAGAAGGAAAGTAACAGAGTCAGCACACTAGCAAGACTTCAAGCTATAAAATCAACATACAAACTAGCTTCTGTTTCCTTTAATTTTTTTCAATTTTATTTGTTAATCAGTAAGACTGAATTATTTTTTTCTTTCTAAAAATAGATACTTTTCATTTATAATATATCCTGATTATGGTTTACTCTCCCTTGACTTCTCCCACTTTCTCCTGACATCCCTTCCTATTTGGATCCACTCCCTTCTGTCTCTCATTAGAAATCCAACAAGCTTCAAAGGAAATATAATAAATATAATAAAAATAATATAATATGATTATAATATAAAATTCAGTAAGAGAAAACAAAAACAAACACATCAAACAAACAGAAAGAGCCCAAGACAAGAAGCAGAGACTCACTCATTCACACACTCAGGAATTACATAAAAACACTATTTTCATACCGTCTGAGTTCATTTGAGCTTTGATCATGTTATTTGGAGGGTCTTGTTCTCCAGGTGTCCTTCATTCCTTCTGACTCTTACATTCTTTCTGCCTCCTCTTATGTGGGATTGCCTGAATTCTGAGGGGAGGGATTTGATGGAGACATCACTTTTAGGGCTGAGTGTTAAAATTTCTCTCATTTTTTGCTGTGGGTCTCTGTATCTGTCCCTATCTACTGCAGAAGAGAGCTTCTCTGGTGATGGTTGAACAAGGCACTGATCTATGAATATAGCAGAATTTCATTAGGAGTGATTTTGTTACTACATTTTTTTTTAAGAATAGTAATATGTGGTTTTACTCTACATCCCTGGTAAATCTAGTCTCAGTTTCTTGGACACCCAAGCAGTGTCAGTTATGGGTTTCATTTGGTAGAGTGAGACTTGAAGCAAAGCAGGTATTAGTTGGTTACTCCCACAGACTTTGTGTTATCATTGCTCTAACATATCTTGCAGGAAGGACAACATTGTAGATCAAAGCATTCATGGCTGGGCTGGTGTCAATATTTCTCTTTTGGTAGCTTGCAGAGAACCTTCCTGTACCAAAAACTAAACCATAGGGGTGAAGGCTCTATGTGGGCACCGGTTTGACATCTCAAAGTCCAATAAATTGTGTACATGTTGTCTTCAATACTGGGGCCTTGCTATCAGTTTGTGGAGTTTGTTTGGGGATTCCCATAGGACCCCTTTGGCCAAAAGCTCAATTATATATAACCCAATACTGATACTAGAACTTTCATTTAATGACAAGAGATGGCCTGTTGGGCCTGGCTCCCCCATCATTTGACAGTTCAGGTAGATGATCTAAATGTGTGTGTGTGTGTGTGTGTGTGTGTGTGTGTGTGTGTATGCATATTTTGGGTAACTTCTACTGTAATGAGTTCCCATACTACTCCAAGGGCCCTTAATTTTACCTGCCTTGCACTGTCTCTGCTACCCCTCCCTACTTTGTCCCCCAGTTCATGACCAGGATCCACCCATAATTATCTGTTGTCTTTCCTTTTCCTAACAAGACCTAGGTGCTTACTCACATTGTATCCCTTACTATATATCTATCTTCTGTGGATCTAGGTTGGTTATAATTGACTTAACAGCTATTATCTACATATAAGCAGATATATACCAAATAAGTCTTTCTGGATCCAGGAATCCCCACTAAGAATGAACTTTTCTTGTTTTATCTATTTATTTGTGAATTTCATGATTTCTTTATTTCTTCCTTCCTTTCTTTCTTTCTTAATGGCTGAGTAATACTCAACTGTAAAAATGTGTCACATTTTTCTTTATTTATTCTTCTGTTGAGGGACATCTAGGCTGTTGCTAAATTCTATTTGTTATGAATAGAACTTGTTTAAGCAAGTGTATTTGATGTAGGATGAAATCTCCTTTGCATATATGTCCAAGAGTGGTATAGCTGGATATTGAGGTAGATTGATTCCCATCTTCCTGAGGAACTGCCACACTGATTTCCATAGTGGCTTTACAAGTATGCACTCCCACCAGCAATTCAGTATTTTCCTTATTTCACATCATCTCCAGAATGAGATGTCACTTGTTTTATTTATCTTAGACATTCTGACAGGTGTAAGATAACTTCTCAGAGCAGTTTTGATTTGCATTTCTCAGACAGATAAAGATGTTGAACATTTCTCTAAGTGCTTTTCATCCATTTTTGTTTCCTCTTTTGAGAAATCTGTTTGGATCTGCTTAGCATTTTTTAATTGTATTTTTTTATATCTAGTTTTTGAGTTCTTTATATATTTTGAATATTAGCCTTCTATTAGATGTGTAGTTGTTAAAAATGTTTTACCATTCTGTAGGCTGCTGCTTTTTCAAAATTGTGATGTCCTTTGCCTTACAGAAGATTTTGAGTTTCATGAAGTCCCATTTATTATTTGTTGATCTCAATGACTGTGCAATCAGTGTTCTGTTCAGAAAGTCTTCTCTAGTGCCAATGAGTTCAAGGCTATTCCGTAATTTCCCTTCCATCTAGTTCTGTGTACCTGGTTTTATGTTAACGTCTTTGATCCATTTGGAGTGAAGTTGTCAAGGGCAATATGTATGGATGTATTTGCATTCTTCTGTTTGCAGCCATTCAGTTTTCCAGCACCTTTTGTTGAAGTTGTTATTTTCCACTCTGTATTCTCAATACTTTATAATAAAAAGTCAGGTGTCCAGAAGAGTCTGCATTTATGTGTGAGTCTTCAGTCCACTTCCATTGATTACTGTCTCTGTTTTTAAGCCAATATCATACTGTCTTTTTATTGCAATAGCTTTGTAGTACAACTTGAAATCAGAGCTAGTGACACCTCATGCAATTCTTTTTTTAATTTTTTATGAAGGATTATTTTAGCCTTCCTGCTTTTTTGTTTGTTTGTTTGCTTTCTTTTTGTTCATTTTGTGTGTATGTGTATGTTTTTCCAGAAGCAGAAAATTGCCCTTTCAATATCTTTGAAGAATTACGTTGAATTTTAATTGTGATTCCCTTGAATTTATAAATTGATTTTGGTAGGATGGACATTTTGACTACATTAATCCTATTGTTCCACAAACATGGGCAATCCTTTCTTCTTCAGATATCTTCAATCTATTTTTTTCAGTGTCTTATAGTTTGTAACATACAAGACTTTCACATGTTTGGTTAGAGTTACCCAAGATATTTTATGTAAGTTTATCATGAAAAGTGTTGTTGGGCTGACTTCTTTCTAAATGTATTTTTCATTTGTATATAGGATGGCTCCTTCTTTTTTGTGAGTTAATGTTGTAGATGGCTGCTTTGCTGAAAGTGTTTATCAGATGTCGTGTTCCCTGGTGGAATTTTTGGGTTCACTTATGTAAACTAGCATATCTACTTTAAAAAAAGATACTTTGAATTCTTTCTTTACAATTTGTATCCTCTTCCTCACATAAAGTTGTTTAGTACTTTAGGTAAGACCTCAAATACTATACTGAATTGGTATGGAGAGAGTGGACAGTTTTGCCTTGTTCCTAATTTTAATGCAATTGTTTTCATTTCTCCCCATGTAAGTTGCTATTGGCTATGTGCTTTTTTGCAAACGGTCCTTGTTATAAGAAGCCATGTCCCTTGTTTGCTAATCTCTCCAGGAATTTATTATGAAGGGCTGTTGGATTTTGTCAACGTCCTATACTGCATCTCATGCAGTGGTCATGTGGGTTTTTCTTTCACCTTGTTAATATGGTCAGTTTCATGTATAGAATTGCATACGTTAAACAACCTATGTATCCCTGGGATGAAGCCTCTTGTTCTTTTTGATTTGTGCTTGATTCAGTTTAAAAGTATATTACAGAGAATATTTGCATATATGTTCATAAGGGAAATTGTTCTATAATTCTCTTTCTTTTCAGAGCTTTATGTGGTTTGGGTATCAGGATAATTGTGGCCCTGTAAAACAAGTTGGGCAATGTTCCTTATATGTCTATTCTGTGAAATAATTTCAGGAATATTGACATCAACTTGTTCTTTGTAAAGTCTGGTAAAGTTTTTCAGTAAAGTCATTTGGACTTCGGCTTTTTCTTTTCTTTCTTTTCTGTTTTTTTTTTGTTTTTGTTGTTGGGAAACTTTTAAATACTGCTTATATTTAACTAGGGATTATAGGTCTGCTTAAATTGCTTTTCTGATCATTATTCAACGTTGGTATGTGGTATGTATCAAGAAAATTTCTCACTTATTTTAAAACTCCAAATTTCGTAAGGAGGGAGAGATGAAGATCTGGCATTACCTTTCCTGTTTATGTGTGTATTTTCAATTCTCTTAGAATATTTATATTTCCCTGTTCCTTAATTCTTTATTGGTTTTTGAATTTTTTTTTAAATTTGGCTAAAAATTAATAGTATGTCCCTTTGTCAGGGTCTGCTTTGAAGTTCAGTTCCTCTCCATGCAAAGAGCAGAAATACTACAGCTGCATTACCTTTATTGTTTCTGCTCATTTTTAAATATTTTCTCACTGCCACATTGCTGTATTTTAAAAACTATAACATATATATTATTTTTAAAGTAATCATTATACCTTTGAATATTTTAAAATTATAAAAATTCTCTTTATAGACCCAAATATTTACTATTTGAAGCTCTTTCCTATTCTCAGCTAATGATTATCTCTTTTAAATTTCAGCTCAGTCTCTTTTACATCCTTATTAAATATAATCATTTCCTTGCACATGTGCTGTGGATATTGCTCTGTATAAATAAAGTTCTGATTGGCCAGTGGCCAGGCAGGAAGTATAGGCGGGACAAGGAAGAGGAGAAGGCGGGGAACAGGAAGGCTGGGGAGAGACACCACCAGCCGCCGCTATGAGAAGCAACATGTAAAGACACTGGTAAGCCATAAGCCATGTGGCAAAGTATAGATGATAAGCAGAAATGGGTTAATTTAAGATAAAAAAGTAGATAACAAAAAGCCTGCCACAGCCATACAGTTTGTAAACAATGTAAGTTTCTGTGTGTTTACTTGGTTGGGTCTGAGCAACTGTGGAACTGGCGGGTAAGAGAGATTTGTCCTGACTGGGCCAGGCAGGAAGACTCTAACTATGGCGCCCAACGTGGGGCAAGAGTTTCCACCTAAAACCTGAGAAAAAAGATTCTAAAATGGAGCTAAAAACAGCTTCCTAGTTGTCTCTCTCAAGTTAGCAGCAGCCTGCCGGTTTGAGCTACTATGGCGGGTTCCTGGCATGTGCATCTGGCCTGCAGTGTGGCGGGAATGAGTAGTCTACAAGCAACACTTTGCTATGCTGCATGGTGGATTTAGCCTTTGCGAGTTAAAAACAAAACAAAACAAAACAAACAAACAAACAAAAAAGAAAACAAAAAAGGGTTTCTGGGCTATGCACTGCTTTGATATAACTGCTTCTGATAATTGATGGTACACATGGCTCCTGACCCAGAGCTGGCAGTAAACTGTAACTGCCACCATGTTGGGAAGCAGAGGTGGGCGGAGCCAGCAGCAGCAGCCACAGCAGCATTTCAGTCTTACAAAGATGGATATCACACAGAGAATCTAGTTTGTCTTGTCTTTGGGATTTTTAACCACAGAAAAAGATTTGATCATAAAAGCTGTTGAGTTAAACAAATATGTAAATTTTAAAGCTGCCTTGACTTCAAAATTTGGATATAAGGATATGTTGCTTTGGAAAAGAGTCTCTGCTTTTGTTTCCACAGAAAGCCGGAGACTGTGGATTTGTTCCAGATTAAGATACATCAGGTTTGATCAGCCAAGACCACCTGAAAGGTCTCCGATGACACCATGGCCCAGATGATCCAACATCCAAAATGGTTTCAAGGCAACTGGCTCAGAGGTTTACCCTAATGGACTACTCCATAATCCTAAAATTTTCTTTGTGTCCCCATAAGATACAGCGCCCCCCTCCAGCAGGAAGTAGTAAGAAAAACTACGCCCACATTCCCAAAATTATCAAGGTGGCTTTGGAGATGGAATTGGCTCACTCCTTCTCTAAACCCAGACATATTGCTGAAAGAAAAGGTTAAGAGATTCTTGTGTCCCAAATCAGAAGAGCCCTCTGGTGTGGGACAGAGAAAAAACAATCTTTTTCTTTAAAGCAGGTTGATTATAAATGTGATCTCTTTCTAAAGAAGAAAAGGGGATACGATATAGATATAATAGGATGAAAGGGTAGATTAAGGAAGGAACTTACTTCTAAAGAGCAACAACTTTTTTAAAATGTTTTACATTGGTATAGATTTTAGTCTATTGATACCAACTTAAAGTTAATTTTGTTATACTATGTATATATTTCTACTCGTGTTTAAGGTATTGTGTTTGTATAGCTCATTTAAAATTGTAATGGATAATTAAAAATAGATTAATAATTAATCATCTGTGATAATCATACTTATAGCCATGTTAGTTAAGTCTTCTAGGTATATATAGAGATATTTCAGATAGATAGGTAATCTTCAAATACTTCAAAGACCTTCAGAATATGGCATTTAAAATATTTTTAAAATTTAGACTTTCTGGACAGTGAGACATGTCTGCTCCTGGCAGCACCAATTTACTTCAGAGAGGAGGATGGGCATTAAAGACACTTCATATGGAGTTTACCTTCACCTTAGCAAAAATAGCCATTAAGGCAAGAAACTGTTCTTGCCTGGACTGCTCGATCAACTAGACATGCAGGACCCATAGAAAGGTGACCACTGAACTTTGCTTGACAAAATGGTCCTTCAGGTTCCTGCTTCACAGAGAAACTGCCAGACATTCTACAGGACACTGAGAGAAGTAACCAAGAGACTCTAGCCCTGTGGGCTGAAGACAAATGCCCCAACTTTACAAAGGAACATTAGGTGACTGTCCAGGTTGCCAGCTGTCTCTGTCTACTCTTGCAAGACTCCCGAAAAATGCTTGCATCCTTCTCCCGGTTCTCAGGTAATATTATATCCTTCTGAGGCCTTTGATGTGGTTGAAGACTAGACAGTTATAATTTCCTCAGTTATAATAAAAGATAAGTTAGATATAAAACCTTAGACTTACAAATATAAGATAGATAGGATATCTTCTTTAATAATGTAACTGTAATTCTTGCTTGATAATTGTTTTGTTATATGTAATTTTACTATGTTAAAGTTAAAAACTTCCTTTAACAAAAAAGAAAAGGGGAAGTGCTGTGGATATCGCTCTGTATAAATAAAGTTTTGATTGGCCAGTGGCCAGGCAGGAAGTATAGGCGGGACAAGGAAGAGGAGAAGGCGGGGAACAGGAAGGCTGGGGAGAGACACCACCAGCCGCCGCTATGAGAAGCAACATGTAAAGACACATGGCCATAAGCCATGTGGCAAAGTATAGATAAGCAGAAATGGGTTAATTTAAGATAAAAAAGTAGATAACAAAAAGCCTGCCATAGCCATACAGTTTGTAAACAATGTAAGTTTCTGTGTGTTTACTTGGTTGGGTCTGAGCGACTGTGGAACTGGCGGGTAAGAGAAATTTGTCCTGACTGGGCAAGGCAGGAAAACTCTAACTACACACATGTCTTTGAAAGAGGGCTTCTTATACTCAGTTATCATTTGATATTTTTATTTCAGTCCCATTTGAAAGATAACTTCCAGGAATAAAATATGTAATTAGTTTCTCTCTTTCCACTACCAATGTAAAGATTTTGTTTCATTTTGTTCTTACTTCAGTGTATTTAGTAATATATCACCTGCCATTTATTTGTGTAGAATGTGTATTATAAGACCTAGGGATCACCCAATGACAGAGAAATGGATGAGATCTACATTTACAACCTGGACAATAGTTGGAGTAATGAAGGGCAAGATTTGAGGGAAAGAAAGCTTGGGGGAACAGGAGATCCCAGCTGGATCAAGAACAGAAAGGGAGAACAAGGAATAACAGACCATGATAAATGAAGACCACGTGAGAACAGGGAGAAGCAAAGTGCTAGAGAGGTCCCCAGAAATCCACAATGATACATCCACTGTAGACTACTGGCAATGGTCAAGAGAAAGCCTGATCTGACCTAGTCTGGTGATCAGATGACTAAACACCCCTAATAGTCGTCTTGGAAATCTCATCCAATAACTGATGGAATTGGATGCAGAGATCCTCAGCCAGGCCCCAGGTGGAGCTCCAGGTGTCCAACTGTCGAGAAAGAGGAGGGACTGTAAGAGTGTGAATTGTTGAATCCAAGATTGCAAAAAGCACAGGGACAAATAGCCAATTGAAAGAAAGCACATGAATTATGAACCAACATCTGTGGAGCCCCCAGCTAGATCAGGCCCTCTGGATAAGTGAGGCAATTGAATAGCTTGATCTGTTTGGGAGGCACCCAGGCTGTGGGACCAGGACCTGTCCTTAGTGCATGAGCTGGCTGTTTGGAACCTTGGGCTTACACAGGGACACATGCTCAGCCAGGAAGGAGGGGACAGGACCTGCCTGTACTGAATCCACCAGGTTTAAATGAATCCCCAGGCGTGTCTTGGTCCTGGAGGACATGGGAATGGAAGGAAGGGGCTGGGGGAAAGGTGGGGGTGGGAGTGGGAGGGGGGAGGACAGGGGAACCCATGACTGATGTAAAAATTAAAATGTTAAAATTAAAAAAAAAAAAACCTCTTTTTTAAATTTATGTATTAACTTAATTAGTTAATGTAGCTTATTTTGGCAATCTTAGGAGTTTCACTCCAGAACTCTAATGTATTTTGTTTGCTTATATGAAATTTTAATGAGTGCTTTCTATTGTTTGACTAGTATCTCTATTTAGCATTGTATACATTGCACTCAAATCACAATTATGGTTCAAATTTTACACTACTTGAATAAGTAGAGGTATTATAGTACTATAACTTGAAGTATAGCACAAATCTTAAATGGCCTTATTAATAAAAATAACTTGGAGCCAGAAATTTGGGTTAAAGCCTAGAGAGATCAGGGAAATACAGAAAGCCACGAGCTAACCTCACCTCACCAAGTCCGCAGCTTCCAAGGTGCATGACTTCCTGTCTACTCAGGCTTATATGCCTTGCTTTTCTGCCCTCTCATTGGCTCTTAGCCCAGCTACCTCACTTCCTCTTTCTACACAGCTTTGTCACTTTCTGTCTGTCTGTACCAGGTCTCTGTGGTTGGTACTGGGATTAAAGGCGTTTGTCACCATGTTTGGCTCTGTTCCCTAGTGTGGCCTTGAACACACAGACAGCCTGCCTGCTAAGGGATTAAGGATGTGTGTTGCCTGACTTCTTTGTTTACTTAAAATAGCTGGCCTTTTCACCCTGATCTCCAGGAGAGCTTTATTTATTAAAGCACAAATAAAATATCACCACATTTCCCCCTTTCTTTGTCTAATAAAATAATAATAATAATAATAATAATAATAATAATAATAAAACGATTAACTCTCAATTCCCAAACTTGTGTTGCTTAGTGAAATGGTGCTAATTATGTAACCAATTAATTTCTGAATTTCAGCAGTCTCCCACAATATAGATTTTATTCTTACTCATGTGCAGTCCATGGAATGTACAAAACTCTGGTTAGTCAAAGGGACCTACTCTGGCAGGGACTCTGACAGCTTCACCATGCTTGGCAAACATTTAAGCTGCCTCTGCCAGTTTTCTTTCTGAAATGCAAATCTAATATCATTTTTGTTAATCTTTCTAAGAATTCCCTATTACATTCAGAATAAAATCCAAGCTCCTTAATATAGCATAGAAGAAATTCATTGTTATGAACTGTTCTTGTACGCATATAAAATATGGACCCATGCGTTACAAGGTGCTTAAACAGACTTGGGATTCAGCTTCTTTGCATTGACATACAAAGTTGTCTTTTTGGCATTTTCTTTTTTTTCAATGCCTGATAGGCCCTACAATATCCATCTGGCAGAATCCAACTCAATGTCACTGTATTCTTCACAGGTGGCTTCTCCAGAGCACACATCTGCAGAGTATTGACTCTTCTCTATTTTTCATAATAGCTTTGCATTTAACATGATGTTATTTCATAATACTTATATTTCTTTTTTACCTAAAGCAAATTTTAAAATTACAAATTACAAAAGATGATTGTGTTTAATACAATTCTAAGCAGTGTTTGTCTGAGGACTATATTGAAGGAAATACTTGTTATAAAACTTTTATAATCATAAATATTTCATGAAATTATAAGTTAATATGTTAATTTTCCTTTAAATTCTCCTAATCATAAATTAAGCTTATATGTCATTTAAGAACTAATTCCAGATAAGCCAAATTCACAAATCCTGAAAAGATTGCATCATTTTGGGGATCACTGTCTATAAATTGTCTGCTGCTGATGATATAGAATGCTAACTGTAGAGTCCTGAGTTTCTTTCCAGTTCTTTAGTCACTAGACAATAATGGCTTCAGGAGTAAGGTATTGGCTTCTCCTTTAGTATTTTAAAAATCCATTAACAGTAACTGACCTGAACTAAACCTAGTAATATATAAAGACATTATATATAGAGTCACTCAACATTGATCTTTTTTTGGAAACTAGTATATCACTTGAGTTTACAATTGTCACAGAATAGCTGCAATGAATGAAGGAATATGTATATCAAATATTTAATTTTTATTTTCACATTGTTTTTTTCCTTAAAGGGTAATTAATCTTCAAAAACATGTCTTATCATTTTCAATATTAATGCCTTCAAATGCATAAATTTAAGACACAAATAACTCTTACCAAGCTTTTTGTTTTTTTCAGTTATGGGGATTCTTTTTAGATATCAAGTTTAATTTTTTGAGTATAACTTTTCATTATTTAGATATATAATCAACCGTGCATTGCTATGATGTGTTCCTGTCAAGGTTATACAACCTTCCCAATAAAATTCTTATAAATAACAAATTGAATGAGAATACTTTAAAGAAAATATTTCCTTTGCATTTACTTTAAAACATGACATTAAAATGTAAAAGGAAATTAGTTGCCTATTAATTCAATAAATCAGAAATTTATTATAAATTTGGTAAATTGTTATTATATGTTGTAGTTTCCTATATATAAATTATAATATAAACAGTATTGATAACATTTCACAATGTTCTTTGCAGTTTATAAATCATTTCAACACCTATTAGATTATTTATCCCAGTGAACAAGTTGGAAATAGTCTGAGAAAAACACATATTTAAGAAATCTAAATGATTTTTCTGAAGTTATAGGAAGAGTAGAGAAGTCAGACTCACAACTTCTGATTCTAGGACTTCAATATTTAAACAAAAACCAAAGACAAAAAGAAGAACTTCAAAAGCTGACACCAGGAAGAGCCTATTGCTCTCATTCCCCGAGGCTTCAAAGATGAGGAACAAGTCTTGCCAATTCTAACCGTCTCATTTATTCAAAGAGATAGACTAGAAAGCTCAGAAGTCTTTGGGGAATCACTCCAAAGACACTGGATTTGGCACCAAAATCATCCCTAAAGCACAGATTGGAGTAAAAGGAAGAAAAGGCAAACATTTGTAGTGACTGACTTTCTTTTTTTTATGATTTTATTAAAGTGTTTACAGTAGCATTAAGGACTAGAACAATCTAAAGCAGAAAGGCCTTTGGGATAATGGTTATCATGAGTTAAAGTTTGGCCTATGGATACAAAAAGCATCTTCCTGTGTTGTGAAAAATAATAAAATCAATTCAGATGAGGCATTCGGGGATACTAAATCTAAGGTCTGTATCTCTGCCAAAAGTTGCAATAGAAACAGCCACGTTTCCTCCCAGCTCTGCTGTGTGTGTTGTTGTTGCCAAATTCACCAGTGTAATGTCCATTAAAATAACATCTTTGGGAAAATAGCACAGTGCCAACATTGCCTGCTAGAACAAGAAAAATAGAAAATGATACTTAGGACAATTTCTAATAGAGTAACGGTGGGTGTCCAAACTTTGAAAAAGTCATCATAAGATATGGATAAAAAGAAGAAATTACCTCAGAACAAAATAAGTTTTATCATCAGATTTAATCATAGTTCATAGAATAAGAATGAAGTGTATCGGCACCTCATTGATTTCTGGCTCAATGATCCTTGTTTTACAAAGCAATATCACAGAAAATGACTAAAAATGAGTATGTGATTAGGGATCTTGCTTATGACTTGGTAGACTTCTTTGACTTTGAAAGATTAGTAATATAATCCTTCCATATTGATGTATTGAGAACTCCAAAGCTTTGAGCAAATTCTTTCCTCAAGTGTGAGCAAGATTTGGATGAGTGGTTCATTATCTCACTAGTGTCCATTTAGTCTGAACCTGTCTTTCACTTACCTACACAGAGGCTCCATCCTCATTGTTTCCTGGTGTCTGAATTCTTTCTAAATTTCTGTTTTGGAATAATGTGCCTTGCTGTGATAGCTCTGATATGTCTCCTATCACTTATCTATGTCCTTCTTAATGTAAGTGTATTGTGGTCAGATTTTATACTATGATCTCATTTCTCACACACAGTCTAAATGCATCTATTTTCTTACCATAAGTTGTGCTGTCATGACCTAGTCCTGACAGTCCAACAGATCTGCTCTTAATTGTCACCTTCTACAAGTTGGCCACCCTTAATTATCGCACTACTGACTCTCTTTGGTGCAAGATGAGCATGGATGGATTCCCATCCATGTAATATTTGGACCAGTGTTGGGTAACTCTCCTTCAACTGTAGTATGATGTAGGATTATCCTTTGGCCAATATTCCTGTAAGTAGACATGATGAAGTCACTTATTCACTAAGATGGTTTTGGGTGGAATTGTCTTTGGTCTGTCCTGGATGCCTTATCTGAGGTAAAGGGACTTTTATACATAGCTCCCTAGGTAAATTTACATAATACACATATACATGTACTACTGAGTCTTTGGATTGTATATGTATCCTACTGATTTTGTTTTTGTGGGGAATACTAATAGCAGAATTTTTAAAATGATGTATTCATATTCATAAAATAACAGCTCTATAATCAGATAAAAAGCATCAAAAAACACAACTGTCTCATTGGTTTATTAACATGCTGATTTAATTTGATTTATATTTCCTTGGTATTTGTTTTATTAATGCATAATGCTTTGATTTTTGTTATTACTGCTAAATATCATTTTACCCAAGTTTTGATGCTATTTTTTTCATATAGAATTGTTCTTCACTTTTTGTTTGTTTTCCAAATTGAATGCTGGGTTTTATTTGTTTGTTTGTCATTAATTTTTAAAATTTATCTTACAAACCAACCACAGTTTTCCCTCCCTCCTCTCTTCAAGTCTCCTCCCCCACTTCTCTCCCACATCCCCATCCACTCCTCCACCCTCTCCATCAGAATGGGTAAGGGGAATAGGTTCCCAAAGCTAACTCATGAGCCAGGGACAGGTCCTTGTATCACTTCCAGGTGCCCACAAATAGACCAAACTACACAACAGTCATCCACACGCAGAGGGCCTAGATTGGTCCCATGCAGGCTTCCTAGCTGTTGGCTTAGAGTTTGAGAGCTCCCATGAGATTGTATCAGCTCTCTATCTGGTTTGCTGTCATGAACTTGACTTCTCTGGCTCCTACAATCCTTTCTCATTCTTTTCAGCTGGACTCCCAGGGCTCCTTCTTGGGGAACTTTGCATCTGTTTCCAACAGTTACTGGATAAAGGTTCTATATCCTCCCCTCTCCCCTTCCTCCCTCCCTCAGCTTACCCATAAGATCTCATCCCCTTCCTTGGGCAATCCATAAGTCCCTCTTAGCGTCTTCCTTGTTACCTAGCTTCTCTGGGGCTGTGGACTGTGGCCTGGTTATCCTTTGCTTTTCACCTGATATCCACTTGAGTGAGTATATACTGTTTGTCTTTCTCAGTTTGTTACCTCACCCGGAATGATTTTTTTCTAGTTCTATCCATTTGTCTGAAAATTTCATGGTATCATTGACTTTCACTGTTGAGTAATATTCCATTGTACTACATTTTCTTTATCCATTCTTCAGTTGAGGGGCATCCAGGTTCTTTCCAGGTTTTGACTATTATAAATAATGCTGCTATGATCATAGTTGAACAAGTGTCCTTGTGATACAATTGAACATCCTTTGGGTTATGCTCAAAGGTGGTATTACTGGATCTTGAGGTAGATTGAGTCCTAAATTTCTGAGAAACTGCCACACTGATTTCCAAAGTGGCTGTACAATTTGGTCCTCCCACCAGCAATGGAGGAATATTCCCCTTACTCCACATCCTCTCCAACATAGGCTGTCATTAGCATTTTTTATCTTAACCATTCTGACAGGTGTAAGATGGTACCCCAGAGTCATTTTGTTTTGCATTTCCTTGATAGCTAGGGTTGTTAAACAGTTCTTAAGTATATCTTGGCCATATGAGATTCTTCTGCTGAGAATTCTGTTTAAATCTTTACCCCATGTTTTAATTTGATGACTAGCTTCTTGAGTTCTTTATGTATTTTAGAGTTCAATCCTCTGTCAGATGTGGAGTTAGTGAGGATCTTTTCTCATTCTGTAAGCTGCCATTTTGTCTTATTGACAGCGCCCTTTGCCTTACAGAAGCTTTTCAGTTTCAGGAGGTCCCATTTATTAGTTGTCAATCTTATTGTCTATACTACTGGTGTTAGATTCATGAAGTAGTCTCCTGTGCCAGTACGTTCAAGGCTACTTCTCACTTTGACTTCTATCAGGTTTAGTGTAACTGGATTTACGTTCAGGTCTTTGAACCACTTGGACTTGAGTTTTGTGCAGAGTGATAGATATGGGTCTATTTTCAGTCTTCTACATGATGCTATCCAGTTATGCCAGCACAATTTGTTGAAGATGTGTTCTTTTTTCCATTGTATATTTTGGCTTCATTGTAAAAAGAAAATTTGGTGTTTATAGATGTGTGGATTTATGTCAGTGTCTTCAATTCAATTCCATTGATTTATGTGTCTGTTTTTATGCCAGTATCAAACTGTTTTTTGTTATTATATCTCCACAGTAGAGCTTGAAGTAAGGGATGGTGATACCTCTGAAGGTTGCTGTACTATATAGTATTGTTTTCACTATCCTGTTTTTTTTTTTTTGATATGAATTTAAGTATTGTTCTTTCAAGGTCTGTGAAAAATTGTATTGGGATTTTGATGGGTACTGCATTGAATATATATATGGTTTTTAATAAGATTGCTATTTTTACTGTTAATCCTAATTATCCAATAACATGGCAGATCTTTCCATTTTCTGATATCTTCTTCAATTTCTTTCTTCAAATATGTAAAATTCTTGTCATACAGGTCTTTTACTTGTTTTGTTAGAGTTACCCCAAGATTTTGGGTTTTGTTTTTGATATTTATTATGATTGTAGTTTTTGCCTGATATATTATCTAAATTACTTCATGGGCATTTTGTATAAATATTTAATAAGTAGTTGTTAGTCTTTACACTAATGTTAAATCCATAAAGAAACTAAAAGTAAAAGGGATTTGGGTAACATACAAAAGAATGGTAAGCACTATAATGAGTAGACTTCAATCAGTGTTAATATTGGATTGATATTATTTGTACAAATAATATCATACTGAATATGAATGACTATTCAAATATAAATGTACAAAACTAATTCAAAAGAAATAGGATTTATGGATATATATTTTACCTCTTTCTCTAAGCCCAGAAATCAAGCCATAACCAACAGGGATAAATACATTCAGGTAGATTTAAAACTATGAATGGTAAAATTCACCTAAATATAATTTTTGTAGAATTATCTCTTAGTTATTTGTGTAACTAAATTACTAGAGATTCAGATATACCACAAGACTATTGCCATGCAGGGGTAGCATAATGTAGACCTACCTACATTTTGGAATAAAAGTAATAAATATTAATTTTTTTGTCAAGCCAAGACTAAATGGCAGGCTAATATAGTGCTTCCTGGATAGTGTTTACAGTGACTTGGAGACCATTGCTTAGAAAATTCTACCACCAGTCAGAAAATAGCATAGGGCAAGCTCAGAATCATGTTATCTGCTTTACATTTAGGAAATGGGTCTGCTATACAGAATTAGGACTTCCACAGGATTACATCCAAAGAGACCCTCCAAATAAATAGAAAGCACATTTTCATTTCTCCACATTTCTTCATGTAAATATGTATAGTAGTTTTAAGGATGTGATCTTAATAAACTATTCAGCATATCATGTGATTTTAATTTTTCAAATATTATTTTACCAGTAACTGAATTGGTCTTTTAAAGGAATGGAAGTACATGAATTATGAACCAACGGCTGTGGAGCGCCCAGCTGATCAGGCCCTCTGGATAAGTGAGACAATTGAATAGCTTGAACTGTTTGGGAGGCATCCAGGTTGTGGGACCAGGACCTGTCCTTAGTGCATGAACTAGCTGTTGGAACCTTGGGCTTACACAGGGACACTTCGCTCAGCCTGGAAGGAGGGGACTGGACCTGCCTGGACTGAATCCACCAGGTTTAAATGAATCCCCAGGGGTGTCTTGGCCCTGGAAGAGATGGGATTGGAGGGGAGGGGATGGGGGGAAGGTGGGGGGGCGGGAGTGGGGGGGACAGGGGAACCCATGGCTGATGTGTAAAATTAAAACACAAATATAATAATAATAATAATAATAATAATAATAATAATAATAAATAAACTAATGGGTTAGAAAAATTTTTCATTTTTAATTAAGAACATACATAGAAATTTAGGAAAATGTTAGAATTATGATATTCATAATAGGTTATGATAGTTAAAATAAGACCTATTATTTTAAAATTATTTATTGGTTTAGTTTCAAAGATTATATTATCAATTAATATGTAGCCCAATATTTCAAAATCATCCTCCAAATGTAACAATGAGGAGAGAATAAAAATAATTCATGTAAATTATGAAACAACTAAATTACTATCTTTTTTTGTAAAGTCAAAAATAACTATTTCCAGTTCTCTTTCTACTTCAATTAAATTATATTTATTTTGGTCTATTAAATCTTCACTAATAGGCTTAAAATAATTTCTAAAATCTGAAATATGTGAAAAGTGATGTGGAAAATCTAAAATATGAAGCTTATTAACTTAATTTATTGTAACAGAAACTCACAAATGATATATTTTATTTTTGCTAAAATATTCACTAATTTTTTGGGGTTTATCTGTTAGAAGTTTCTTATACTTTTAAGCAGAGCATTTTTTTTTTTACAGAAAGCATTTGCTTTAAAATGGGCATTTTATTCTTTGTAGCTACGGTTTTGTAAATAATTTGAAATAATTATATTTGCAAAGTAAAATTTACTTCACTAAACAGACTGGAAAAATGGTACATTGATATAAATGTATAAATTAATACTGTAATGTGTTTCATGATTTTTGCTTACTCGTTTTTCCTGAGAAACAAATTGGCATGTTCAAATCTACAATATTGGAAGCTCAAATTTCATTCCATTAGAGATACAGTAATAACTTTGTAATTAGTAAAGTCAGTGTCACACTTCATAACAAGCTCACTGAACATATATATTACAGTCAGAAAAAATAATAAAAATTTCTTGATAGTAACATAACTGTCCCATTAAAATCTTGATTAACTTTATAACAATAATACAGTATCATTTTACTTTTATAAATTAGCTGGCAAATTGGAAATATATCAAACAATGCTCTTGCATCTTTAAAGGAGGGAAGCTTGCTTAATTAAAATAATATATGCTGGCAACATTAATTTCTTTTTTTGTGGGGATTTAACATCTCACTTTGGAATGTAAGACCAAAATTATGTTTCAGCAGTTCCATGCTAAATGTTTCAAGGAATGCCATTCAGCCCCTGGGCACTGCATGACATACAGTGATACCAGAAACAAGTGATGTGTGTAATGACAATTGTGAGCATCCATTCCAGATGAGCTGACCCACCCTGATTCCACCCTGCTCATCCTGTTTGGTCAGCAGGTAACTTTCACCATCTGTTTCTCTGCTATCAGCTGAATCTGCTCTCTTAATGTACACCT
Organism: Onychomys torridus; assembly: GCF_903995425.1. NCBI lineage: Eukaryota > Metazoa > Chordata > Mammalia > Rodentia > Cricetidae > Onychomys > Onychomys torridus. The sequence continues at coordinate 85,277,204 of NC_050451.1, read as the reverse complement.
AAATGGCAAAGTATGTTGAATATAAGATCTAGTTTGGACATCACGGGTTAGTCTAAATTTTTCTTTTTTATTTAGGAAGAATAATTTTGTTTTGGGAGGTATTTGTCTTCAGCAGCATAAAAATAGTTTTTAACCTGAGCATTGTCAGCCTTAGCATGTGAATTTTTAATAGGGACCACAAATTGCTGTAATATGTTGTTTGTATTATTACATCCTTATGATGATACAATAGCCATTCCTTTAAACTAAGTACTTTCTGTGATGACTCAGTGCCCATGGAAACTGCAGAGCTTTTAGAATATATGTGTGCTGATGTCTTAACTAACTGACATACTGTTTGCACTGCTCTTTGTCTTTCTTCTCAGTAGTCAAAATTTACATGAAATGTTTAACTAATTTAAAATCTTTACCAATTATAAGAAAATGCAGTGAATAATTCAAATAAATTTTATAAGTTCATAATTTGGGGCTTTGATAGATCACATGGAAAAGATTACTCAAATATATTTTTAAATATCTAACTCTGACTTTGTTGAAATTTTTTTGGCACTAATCATGCTTTTTGTTTATATGGGACATGTAAGGAAGTGGTTCTAATATAATTCCAACCGTCTTTCACCAAGGTAAGTGCAGCTGAAGTTCAGAGCTGAATTATTCCACCACAAGTATCTGATCTGTACATTGCAGTAGTGTGTGAAATCTCCTATTCCTCCAGTGACATGCCACTAGTTAAACAGACACATTGAGGGAGCCTTTGACATTGCAGGTTTTCCTTTAAAGATAATCCTCTGCTTTGGTTTTCCTGGGTTTTCTAGTGCAAGGTCTTTTGTAAGATTTCATATCCTTTCAAAGCTTTCAAATGTTTTAAATAATAAAAAGTTATTGGAAAAACATATAAGGACAAATGTGTAAATGTATCATTAGCAAATATGGTCACAAAACCAAATAAACCAATTACTGTTATTAAGCATTAATTAAATTCCCCAAATTTTAATATCCTGAAAAAGTGGCATAATTGTGACAAAGTACAGGTTTTTTTTTGTTTTTGTTTTTTTTTTTTTGGTTTTTTTTGGATAACACATGTAGACTTTAATCATGTCCAAATTATTGTAATTTCTTCAAGAAAAAAGTATTTACATATCCTCTTAGTTCTGTATGGAAGGGTGTTTACTGCCACTTAATTTGCTTAAACTCAAAAGTGAATAATTAAAGACATTAGATTTTCTTCCATAAGTGTGCAAGTGTGCTTGTGCACACACAACACAACACACACACACACACACACACACACACACACACACTTTTACTTAACAATTTTAGAGATACTTTTTAAAATCTGTTCGCATTGTTTCTAAGGTTTACAACTTCACATTTCCAAATGCCATCCTCAGTTTAGGTACACAAGTAGGCACCTCTCTAGACCCTTTAAGTAATTCTAGGGCTTAGCTTTCCCAGTGCTAACTATAATAATATAAGGTGTATATTTGCGAATTTTCAATACACACATACCACATGTCAGTAGTTTTTCATATAATTATGGACCATTTTGGTATAACAAATAAAGGGCCTGTTCTTGTTCTTGAATGAACTTTTTATTGACTCAGGCCCTATTTCCCTTGAAAATTCCTGTAAGCTTTGTGTAAATTGAAGGTATTAGCATGGTGTTAAGTGCTATAAATATTTTTTGCCAGTTGTCATCGGTGTTTACTTCTTTGCAATGTATGACAACTTATGAAAGCAGAGCTGTGAAAGTTATTCAAAATTAAGTAGTTATCTGTGGCAATTACTCTGCATAGTATTTCCAAGAAACAAACAACAAACAAACAAAAACCTCAATTACTTTAATATTCCAAAAGAAAGTGCTAATTGAGCTTATTTTAAGGAAATAAAAATAATAGTCTCAATAAAATTACTTTTTATCTGGAGTGTGATGGCATAAGTAATTTTAAACACCTTCAACAACACATTTCCTGTTATTCAGATATTTTAAGATTGTTATAGGAAGATTTCTGCTTCTTTCTTCTTGGACACGTCATGAAAACAATTGTTTCTATTAACATGGGTATAAGCTCATACGTAATTAATTTAAAAGGAAATTTTAATTTAAATTATAGAAAGAATAGTTATATTTATTTTGACAAACATGAGTCATTCACAATATACATCAGGTGGAAATGGAATCCTGTCCTTTCCTACCTCTTAACTATTGAGACTCAGGAAAAAATAAAAGGTATATTTCCCATTCTTTATAAAGGGCCACTGGTGTAAAAGATTACTGGTATTTTAGAATGACTAAATATGGATTAATTGAGTCCCATGTTAGTAGAGTTGGAATTCCCATGAGTTAGTCACCATATACAGCCTCTCAGGTGCTAAATCCTCATTTCAATAAGGGTTAGTGAGGGTCAGACTGAAGGGTAGGTTTTCATGAGGACATTCATTCAGTAGCAACTCTATTTGCTCATTAAAAATAGTGATCATAATAATCTCCACCTTGGAGCTTCTTTTGAGTATATAATGAATTGTGGGTGTGAAGACCACAGAAGAGTGCTTAGCATTTGGTCAGTTCTTCAGAAATATCTAGTGGTCGCATTTCTGGCAATATTCCATCTTAAAACTTCAAGTGAAGGATTTTTACAACATACCCTTGTATCTTGTAATCTCACAAGTGGAGATGGCGCTTAGAAATAGTTTAATGGCTGTTAGAGGAATTCAAACAAGGTTAGAGTGAGATGTCTCACCAATCAGTGGAGTCTCAAGGTGGGGTTAAGGAGATGAGTGGCAGTTCATAGCAAGAGCTTTTTCCTAATACTGAAGCCTAGGGCACAAATGGGGTGTCAAGGAGGTCAGGAAGCAAGGGCGGTGTCAAACTGTGTCCTGTGGAATTGGCATATGTGAAAGTTATCCTACCTCTTGGGCCAGGTTTAAAATGTTTTGCTTGATCATGGCTGTCTTTTTCCCTGAATATTTTCCTGATTAGATACTACAAATCTTTCAAATTTGTTTCCAATATTTTAGTGAAGAACATGATTGATCAATGTGGCAAAATCTTATGGAGAGTAAAGGAAAATTAAATATAGTCGTGGTTTATGGAAATATTCTACAAATGATAGGTAATATATTTAACATATGTATAAATTATTTTTATATTATCATCATTGTAACTATCATTTTACTAGATTAAAATAAATCAAAGCATTACATGGTTACAATTAGATATATTTTGAAAAGAAGACAGGCAAGGAATAAAGCAAATGAGAGGTTTTAATAATAATCAGGAATGCAAATTTGATTAAATTCTTCATCAAGCTAGCACATCTTAATGTAGGTGAAAATAATTTTAATATTTTCCTGTTGAATGTTTAAATCACATATCAACTACTTTTCTGATAATTTCTATTTACAAGAAATCATAAATGTGAGAAACATTTCACATGGGGATAACATTAGAAAGCTAAAAGGGATGGCATCCAAGTGAGTAAGATATCACATCAGCATCCTAACCACTTCACAGCCTGAAGACAACTGTGAGGCAGCCAACACAAGGGCAGGAAGAGGCTGCCAAGGAGCCAGATGCTATTGCTGGAAAGAAAATTTTCTCAGCTCAGCATCTGGATGTTGTAATGTAATCCAGAAAATCAAGGACAAATGAAGTTTTGTAAAGGGAAATGCTGTCCTTACTGAGGCATTGTAAATACCATAAATCTGTAATATTGTTCTTATTAATTTACAAAATTAGAATCAGGTGACATTATGCTTAATGTTTCCTTCCCAGTTATGATGTTGCTGAAGACATTTACCACTGTTTTTGGTCATTTGAAGGTGATGTCGTCCCTCATAGTTTTGGACATTCAAATATTTGGTTTAGGAGATGCGGCCTTAAAGAAACAAGTACTTCACCAAAGACAGGATTTGAGGTTTCAAAGCCTCAGGAGATTTTTCAGTGTATTCTCTTTGCCTTCTGCTTGGAGTTCATAATGTAAGATCTCTGCTGGAAGACCCAACTATCTTGCCTCTGCTCTATTATTGTGGACTCTTCTCTGTCTGTAACTGTAAGCCTTAGTTACCTTGGTGATGGTAATTTATCACAACAATACAAAAATAGCTAATACAGTGTGGTAATAGAATATTTCATACTTGTTTCTTTGAGGAAAGTAATGGCCATTTGTGATCATGAGGATGGCAACATTTTCCATGCATGAGTGAACAGAAGTTGACAGGAAGCTTACCTCTTGCACTACAGTACTCACAGAGAGATGTAAGACCTTCAGAATCTGTAATCTTAATGTTTTGCCCTAATATAAGTAGTCTTCTTAAAAGTCACATTTATCCATAGGAAAAGAAGAGATAGGGCAGAGATGAAATTGATTTGATATGAGTTATTACTTGAATTGTAAAACTGTAAGTCTGAGCCTGGAAACAACCTAGATGCCCCTCAACTTAAGAATGGCTAAATAAATAAATAAATAAATAAATAAATAAATAAATAAATAAATGAATAAATAATACACAATGGAGTGAAAAACATTGGGACTAGATGGATGGAATGGATGGAATGGATGGATCTAGAAAATATCATCCTGAGTTTGGTAACCCAACTCAGAAGGCCAAACATGGTATGTATTCACTCATGATTAGATAATAAATGTAAAGCAAAGGATAACCAGACTGCAACATATAAATCCAGGGAGGCTAGCTAACACAGAAGACCCTAAGAGGGACGCATGGATTGCACTTGGAAGGGGAAATAGATGAGACCTCCATGAGCAAACTGGGTTTTGAGAGGGAGTAATGGAGGGTAGGAGATGGAGGATGAGAACATAAGGGAAAGGGAGGGTAGAGCTGGAACAGGGATGGTGTGGGAGAGCAATGAAAGAGATACCACAATAGAGGGAGACATCATGGGATAGCTAGAAACCCGGTGCTAGGGAAGTCCCCAGAAATCCACAAGGATAACCTATAGCAGGAATCTTAAAAGTTTTTTAATAATATCAAACTTGAGGCCAGCTATTGGGGTGAATGCTGGAAGATCAGAGAAGCAGAACAAGCCACAGCTACCTCACCTTGCCAGTTCCTCAGCTGATCCTATTTCCTCAGACTGGAAACTTCTGAGTCTTCATCCAAATGAATCTCAGCTGAACTGCTGCTCAAAGCCTGAGAGCTTAGCCAGCCAAATGCTTCTAGTTTCTGGTCTTCATGCCTTATATATCTTTCTATTTTTGCCATCACTCCCTGGGATTAAAGGCTCACTTCTTGGGATTAAAGGCATGTGTCACCATGCCTGGCTGTTTCTAATGTGGCCTTGAACTCACAGAGATCCAGAGGGATTTCTGTCTCTGGAATGCTAGGATTAAAGGCAGGAGTGCCACCATTTTCTAGCATCTGTATCTAATGGCTGTCTGTTCTCTGACCCCAGATAAATTTATTAGGGTGCACAATATTTTGGAGATCACAATATCACAATGACCCCATCTTAGACTACTAGCAATAGTGGAGAGAGTGCCAGAACTGACCTTCCTTGGTAATCAGATAGATGAATACCCTGACTGTCATCATAGAGCCTCCATGCAGTGACTGATGGAAGCAGATGCAGAGATCCACAGCTAGGCACCAGGCTGAGCTCCAGGAGATCAGGCAAAGGATAGGAAAGAGGGATTCTATGAGCAAGGGGCATCAAAATCATGATGGGGAAATCTGTAGGGACAATAAAACCAAACTAGTGGGAACTCATGAGCCTTGGACCAACACCTGTGGAGTCTTCATGGGACTAGATTAGGCCCTCTACATAAGTGAGACAGTGGTGTAGCTTGATTTGCAGTGAGGTCTGGATCCATCCCTGGTGTATGAGCAGGCTTTTTGCAGTGCATTACTTCTGGTGTGACACCTGGCACAGCCTTGATACAGGGGGAGGGTCTTGGACTTGTCTCTGCTGAATGGACCAGGCTCTGCTGTCTCCCCATGGGAGGCCTTACCTTGTTAGAGGGGGAAAGGGGGGTGGGATGGGAAGAAAGGCTGGAGGGGTGGAAGGAGGGAGGAGAAGGGTATTTGTGGTTAGTATCTAAAATTAATAAAAAATTCCTTAATAAAAAATAAATAATAAATAAATAAATAAATAATGTAAGTCTGAAAATTTTAATGATCTTTAAAGAGATTTCTGTATAAAATATATAATATATGGAAAACATAACTATTTGAACAATAGATTTATACAAACCAAATATTTATATTTTGTTGTATAAAATTTAATTATTGTAATATCAAGCTCCTGATGAGTAATGTTTGATTCATTAAAAATTAATATAATGTGACAAAAGCATAAGATGTAGTTCCTCATAGTGGTCACTGATGTTATACATCCTAAAGTTATGAAATTATATATCAAATAATACAGTTTAATTGAATAAGTTTAAGTCAGTGGCATACTGTGTTCAAAGCATTAACAATTTCTGGAGCCAATTGAAAATTTAAATGTGTCCTATTTTTCTATTTTTCATATAATTACAAATATGTGATATTGTATTTGATATATACTTCATTTGGGACCCAGACAAGAGCTGTTTCACAGTTCTGCTTTGTAACTTGGTCAAATTCTCACTACTTTTAGAATTTCTGCTGATTAAAAATGTTGATTTGTTTCTTTGTTTATTCATTTTGTCCTAGTCAATTGACTTTTTAAGTTTCAGTCTCAGATAATTAAAAGTAATATTAAGGCCATTTCAAATGACAAAATGATTTTTAATTCTTACTTATATTGAAAATTTCTTTTTTTCCATATTGTATATTGTTTAATATCTTTTTGTTTTTTGTTTTGTTTTGTTTTTCTTTTTTTATTATTATATTTCTGTTTTAATTTTACACATCAGCCATAGGTTCCCCTGTCTTCCCCCCTCCCGCTCCCACTCCTACTTTCCCCCCAACCCCTCCCCTCCATTCCCATCTCCTCCATGGCCAAGTCTCCCCTGGGGATTCATTTAAGCCTGGTGGATTCAGTACAGGCAGGTCCAGTCCCTTCCTTCCAGGCTGAGCAAAGTGTCCCTGTGTAAGCCCAAGGTTCCAAACAGCCAGTTCATGCACTAAGGACAGGTCCCAGTCCCACAGCCTGGATGCCTCTCAAATAGTTCATTTCAGTTAATTTTCTACCTGTGAAAAGATAATCTTATTCTGAAAATTTGTGGCCCTTCTCCTCTCATGTACTGAGGTTTTTTTTGGTTTTTTTTTTTTTTTTTTTTTTTTTTTTTTTTTTTTTTTTTTTTTTTTTGTGGCTATCTTCAAATTCAGATTCCTCCAGAGTCCTGTGGTTTTTTAGACTTGTGCCGTCATGCCTGAAGTGCATTATTAGTTGTTCACAGGTTGCATTTCCACAATTGATAAGGGAAAGAATCAAGAAAAAAGCATAACTGAATGTTTTTTTCTAAATGCAAGACAAGACTGCTTATCTGCTTAGAGAATTGTACTATGGAGGTCCGATGCGAGGTCTACATATTTACTTCAGTAGGTTTAGAAAGCAGAGAGAAATGTAAAAGATACACTTAGCAATACCATGTGGATAGAGATTGCTATTACTTAAAATTATCATTCATCTTCTCCAATTCCTTCACCCTCTCTCTGAAATAAGTCAGTAATATCTTTACTCCAGGAGGCATGCGTGTGTGTTTACATAGTGGATGGAAATGAAGTCGAACTTAAATACATTTGAAAAAGAACAAAGAAGACATTAGTTCACATGTGAAACACTCCCTAAATAGTTTGTGTTCTGTTAAACCAACAGTTCTACTAGAAAACTCTCTCAGGTTGTCAAAGTTGCTGAGGGGACCTACATGATATTAGTTGAATCAATTGTCCTGCAACATTCTTATATTGTGTTCTGCTATATCTTTGTTACAGTTTGCTACCTGTTTTCAAGTTTCATAATTCCGTATCTTTCATGTTAACCAATTTGTCAAGATGTATTGTAAAGAGCTATAGCTAAGCTTGTGTCTTTTGATTATTTGTTTTATTGTGAATAATGTCTTCTAATTACTGATATCATATCTCATTGTCCAAAATTAGTGTGAAGCTAGGATCCAGAGAGAATTCTTGTTCAATAGTGAAGAGAAACTGTGAAAAACACTGAATAAATATAAGAACCCTAAAAATTTGAAAGAAAAGAATTGTTCACAGCCATGATGAAGCCAAAGAGAAAAATGACAGAAAATGTTGAGCATTCTCATACTGGTAAGCGTAGCAACATGGACAAGAGGATCAGCACTGCAGCAGCCCCGAGAGATACGTCTGTTAATGTGAACAATAGAGTACTAAGACAAACAGCATCTCAGGTCTTCAGTGTCCTTAGTGGAGGTGGGTCCTGAAATATAACTAGTTGCATACTGACTTCAAGGTTCAAGAGTTTAGTAATGACACTCAAAAATTATGTGGCTCCTTCATTAATCTCTGTTTGCAATGAGTAGTCCACATAGAAAGTATCATTGGTAATAGGTGTCATGGGTCCATCGTATTTGGAGTTCTTAAGATATAAATTTCTTTAATGTTTTCAATTTTTCCTGGATTATCTATTATGTTTCTCTGGTCTTAGAAACTTCCTTATTTCTTCATTTTCTTGCTAGCACCATTATTTAATATTACACTTACTGAAGACCACTAACCTTTTAAGTCATCATTAAATGGTGGTTGTGTTCTGTCCTGTTATCCTTTTATAATTGTTGAACACGGATGAGAAATTGTTACTATAAACCTAGATATGAATGACCTCATGTAAATTAATTGCAAATTATTAGCATTGTGCAAATGTTTCATATTCTAACCAATCATTAAGAAAACAAAGTTATTTAAAAACACATAATGCCTATTCAGCTAGACATAGCTTAGAAGCTACACGATACTTAACAAAGGAAATTTTCAGTCTGGTATTTTCCTTGAAACCAATATATTCAGGTTTTACCATGCATGATTACGTTCCTGAAAAGGATATCCTAATTGTTATCTACTTGTTTCAAGGCACTAGTAATTGATGCATCATAAAATAAAAATGTTATTAAGTTAAATTCTATGGCAATTTTAAGAGTCAGTTGCACAGGTGCTTAGAAAGCTACAATTATAAACAGCTATGTCTTTCCTGTTTAAAAAACTCTCTTCTGAATAACAGACATGACTGTGTATATCATTGGATGCATTTTAATCTATCAGTTCAATCATCTCGGCAAGCACGTTGTAAATTCCTTTTCTTTTAAAAGAGCACATATGGCCCCTGATAGGGAAAAGCATGCTTTCTCTGTGACTTTGAACCTGCACCCTTGCTGCTGTGTTTGTGATACTGCAATGGGTGACTTTCACAACAGGAAATCAGGCCAATTTAAAGTCCAGGCACCAAGCAATTTGAGAACCACCAGCTTTATGCAGTAATATAATTATTCCCTCTGAGGCGCTTAATTGTATTCATCACACCATGATTTTTGCACAAATTAAGCATGAATTTACTGCTATATATAACTCGCATTGCAGTTAACATTCTGGAAACAAATTTCAAGGAGAGAGAATTTGAGACTTATTCATCCCCTGAAATCACAAGTTCTACAGCATCCTGTGTACTTTCAGGTCATTGTTTCTCCCTTCTTGCCTCTAAATAACGGAGCTGGCAAACTAAAAAAGAGAAAGTAAATATCTGGAAATGGATTTCTATATTCCTTTTTCTAGTTCATTATCTCCAAAATTGCAGAAATTAAAGTTCTGTATGTTTCGTGTGGTTATTTTATTTCTCTAGACAAGACTTGTGAGCTGAACCCAAGTACACATAAAGTCATACTGAACAAAAAACAGAATTCATTCCCAAATTCAAATGTCAATTATCCTCTCAATATACTGCACACACCCCAGAAAAAATATACCTACATCTTTCTGAATATACATAGTACATAGTATCTGAAACCACACATTTAGAAGGTGAATTCACATTTGTTTGTAAAAAAAAGAAAATAGCTCCCCAAAAGAGAGAATCAGAAATAGTTTATTTCATAATTCATTTCTTAATGTTTTTATTTTGGGGATTATAATTAAATTACCCCATTTTCTTCCTTTCCTAGCCTCTTTAAAATCCTCCCTATGAGCTATCTTTCAAATTAATAGATTCTTCTATCATTAACTGTTGTTGTTGTGTGTGTATTTCTGTGTGTGTATCTCTCTGTGTGTATGTGTGTGGGTGTGGGTGTGTGCTTGTGTATTCTAACTATATAAATAAACTTGCTCAGCATGATACTGTTACTTGTTTGTGTGTTTTCAGGGATGAACACTTGGTATTACCTAAGCATTTGGTGGGTTCTTCCCTGGGAAAGACTATTTCTCCTACTCTCAGAATTCCACAGTTGTCTGCAATTCTTCATGTAAGTTGAGGCTTCACGAGCTTCCCCTTGTTCCCTTTGGCATATCTGTTGGTATTGTCTTTGTTCAGCTTATGTTTGGGCGGTCTTGTCAGTGGGACTTAAGGTTGTAGCATCTGACATTTGTAAGAGGCACAACCTCAGAGCAAACTCCCCTTTCTTATGGCTTTTACATTAAAAATACCTTAAATAATACACTTTGGATTTTATTTGTACCACAGTTTTATTAATATTAGATATATTGCCTTTTATTTTTATCAAAGTTTGCCATAAAGACAAATTTTGTTCTTTTAGTCTACATATACATGAACTTACCATATTACACACATATAAATACAAAGATGCACACATGCAATTTTATTCTTACTATTGCACTGTGTACCAGTTAACATTGAGGATGTAAAAAGTATTTGTTAAATGTAATGCTGTTTAGCATTCACCTGTATTATTCCTGTGTTAATAGATGAATCATAAATGTCTTGAAATACCCACGAGAGTCAATATAGTCATTTTCATTATATAGTCATTTTCATTAAAAAAAAAAAAAACTATTGTTCAACAACCTTGACTTCAACAATAAATTAAAGGTTCTATGCAGTCTTGGTATTCATACTGCAGTGTTTCAGATTGGACTTTTGAAAGTCTTTTCCCTGTCTTAGTGGAAAACTATAAAGTCAGTTTAAATCCTGAGAACTCAATTCATCATTGACCAAATGTTTAGAACATAATGTTATAAATGCAAGTCTAGGGAAAAGTGAGAACTCAGTGCATGATAGATACATTTCTATCTACTGTATTTTCCATGTAGTGCCTTATACACAGCAGGTACAGATGAGAAATATTTGAAGAATTATAGTGGGGCTTAGGAACTACTTTTCTTAAACTTATTGACTCCTAGTTAGCTGAAAGTGCAGGAAAAAGACATTGTTCCTAACATTTGCTCTTTAGACATCTTGAAGTCCATAAAATCAAGGCTACTGCATAAACACCGATTTCACAGTGAAGACTAATCCCAAGCAACAAATAGCCCCAAAATGAAGTTGTTTATCTGCAGTGTATGTATCTTGTTTTTGTTGCAATGCTTCCTCTATTTAATTGGAAGATAATGCCATTAATCCAAAGATGGACTCTGAGTCCAGAGAAACCTTTATCCATTCCTAACATGTCCATTTTGACTCACCTGCTCTCTGACTGTCACCATGACTTAACTCTTTAATTGCAGTATTGTGACCAGTCATGAAGTATAGCCAGATGTTTTCCTAGTTCCACCCAGCTCTGCAGTCCACAGTCCAGCAGCCACTGAGTCCCAAATGAACACACAGAGGCTTAATATTAATTAAAACTGCTCAGCCATTAGCTCAGGCTGACTATTGACTATCTCTTACACTTAAACTCAGCCCATTTATTTTAATCTATATGTCGCCCTGTTTTCCGTGGCTTTACCTGTGTGCCATTACATGCCGTTCCCTTGACAGTGGGCATGTGTCTCCTTGGCCTTCTTCCTGTCTCTCCCTTTGAATTTCCCTCCTGCCTCTAAGCTGCCTTGCAATAGGCCAAACTGCTTTATTTATCAAACAATCACAGCAACACACATATGCAGTGTACAGAAAGACGTTCCCCCATCAATGAAGCCTTGGCTCTTGCGCTAAAACTTCTGTAACACATTAACTGATTTCTTTCTAGTTCTCAGTATCCAGTGAATTTTTATTATCTATCAGAACACTGGAAAAATAGAGTAGTGTTTTCATTGTAAATGGTCCTAATATGATCCATGGAAAATGAAAAGGAGAACAGTAGATGTGGCTCCTGGCACAAAGATACACATGAAGAGAAAAAAGAGACAGAGAATAAATGAGATAGGCTGTTGCATCTTCTGAGAGCAACCAAAAACCCAGTAAAAAAGTTAAACATATTTGCAAGAGAGAAAAGAGCTCTAAATATTTTCCAGTAGATTAAAGGAAAATGATGATTAAAAAATGATTACAGCCTTTTCACTAATGAAAGTTTGAAATACTATAAATCTATTTTAATATATTTGCAACAGTGTTCGTGAAAACTCAAATAAAGTACATTTTTGGGAGCAGAACTTGCTCATAAGTACCAGTGATGTTAAAAAAAAATCAATATGGAGATACAGCTGAGCAAATAACTGTTATTTATTGGGTCAAAGAATGTAGAAACAGGAATAAATACCCTTTGGGTACATTTCAAACATTTAGGCAGAAACTTTATGTTATATAGTTATTAAGCAACACATTAATTCACCATTCTAATTTTCTGAATTTTAATGTTTCAGTTTGCCCATAAATTTAGTCTGCTCAGTGATCCATGAATTCAAACTTAATATTAAAGAGTATTAGATATTTTCTGAATAGTTGTCCTTACAAAAATCAATTTGTAATTTAGGTAATTAATATGTGTGTGAGTTTATAAAAAAAAATACCTATATGAGTGAAAGGTTCGGGAAGCTCAGAATTGCAAATTAGCACCAAAGTAACAAATGATGGAAGCTGTACTTTCTTATCAACATTGTGCTGTTTTTACAGTAAAGCTTGAAAGTTGAGAATTAAAATAATTGATTTCTTGTATATGTACTTAATTGTGGTGTTTCCTACCATAATATTGAGCTGAATATTAGACTGGCATTTTGCAAAACCTTTCATTTGCAAATTGTAAGCTTTTAAATTTTATGCTCCCATCTGTCAACTTCAAGTCCATCTAGTCTATATCATTTTTAAGTGGTGTTAACACAGCTTCATTACATAGTGATACATACTACACAAATGTTAATTATGTATTTGACCTTGTTAATGATATGGCAATGTTACAAGCTTGATTTGCTTTAAAAAACTATAGATAAGAAAAGTTAAATGAAAGGATATAGAAAAGAATACTTAATGCGATTTGCTGCAAACCTATTTAAATATGTACACATAAAATCTTTCTAACATGGTACTAATTTATTTGCCATATTCATAGAAGAAGCAGTAACATTCATCATACATTGCTATTTTTAAAGAAAGTCACATGATAACATACTCGACTAACTAAGAAAACACTAATATAATAACATTACAGTGTTTCAAGTTACCTCACAAATAATTGGATGTGTTTTACTAAAAAATCGATTTCTTATGTATACATTTTTAACTGTAGAAGATAAGCCATGTGTTACAATCTATTATTTTAACGGTTGTCTTTTAAATATTTAGCTAGAGCAGTCAATAAATTCCTTTCCCTTCTAGTAGATGGCATCCATAAGTCCTGTCATATAATAATTAACATATTATTAGAGTATGCAAGAATATAGGGGGAAGGACAGAGAAAGGAGAACTAGAAATTGGTAGGGAGAAATATATTTTTATAAAGAAATCAACTGACATTTATGTGTGTGTTTTTCAGTTTTCTGTAACCAAGATCGTATTTTCAGGTAAATCTGCATAGATATAGTAAAATCTAAGAATGCTGAAGTCACCAAGTTTATCTTTCTTAAATCACCAACAAACATAAGAAATAGCAATTAGAAATGAACTCAAATTGTCCAAGGGAATGAGCTGTTTACAACAGGAGAAATACAATTAACAAAGAACAGAACATTCTTCCAAAATACCAAGAGAGAACAAATTACTGGCAGTGCATAGAGAGCATAAAAGATGCATTTATTGTCATGAATATTCATAGAGTGTGTTCCATATGCAAACCAACTTTAGCAAGAGCTTCTAAGGTTTCCTGGCATTATAATTCACAGTCCAAAGCTGGTCTGGAGACCAAAACTTGTAATCAGTTCTAAGTTTGGCCCTTACAAAAGGGTAGACATGGGGAAAAAAGAAAGATACTTTTTCTCCCAATGCACATGTCAATATCTAATACTCTCTAATAGCAGAAGTCAAAGCAGGATACCTCACAGTGCCTTGCATGTTCTAGATTTAGTGGAGAAGAAGCCCATAGTGGGGGTGACATCGAGAGCCCTAAGTGAGCTGCTGTCAGATGCTCTAATGCTATACTCTGTGAAAGAATTTAGGCTAGAAAAATATATGCAGCAAATGCTAAGCCAATTGATTCACAAGGCCTTCTTTTTAGAGCTAACTTCATGAAAAACTGCTGCATGTAAATCAACATAAAATGAATGATAACATACAATAAGCCATTTAAAGCCTTTCAAAAGAACCACTGTACAAATGATATATGTACCTACAATTCTAATATATTATGGCAATTTGCTAATTGGAAAAAAATTTATTTTTTCTGTACTATGTCCCAAAACATATTTGCTTTATTTTGTACATTTATGGCTAAAGACTTTATAGACTTTCCTAAGTAACTTTAGGTTGTTTATGGAGAGAATAACAGTCCACCTTTGATTGTGACAGTATACTGTAAATATTTTATATGTGATAAATTAATGGCAATTTAGGAATATTTATAATACATAGGATACATTTTAATTATAAAAATTTGAATTGTAGATTTTTATGATTACTTGTTTATATATAATAAAGAAACTTGAAATAAGTATCAGCACTGTACACTGTACAGATTCTCAGAATAAAATCATAGATAAAATTCCCTCCTTGCCTTTGGATATCTGAAATTAACTTAGTAACAATACAGTATGTTTCTGTCTTTGTTGCAGAAACACGTCTTAAACAATTAGTGAAAATTGTTATTCATGACAGGTAGAGAGGTTTTCTGTGTGTATGAGGTAAAAAGTTTAAACCTTAAAAAATTGTCATTTTAAAAATACAACATTGTAAAAGTGATTCGTGGTCAACATGCTTTCCTGAGGAATTCTGGAATGGTATAGAAGCATAGTAGTGCAGATGTGGTAGATTCAACTATAGAAATACCACCACTTAAAACAAAACAAAATGACAACAGCGAACAGCTAAATGTTTTGAACAATTTAAGGCTAGAACAAATATTCTAGAGCAATGTTCTAGCCCTGAATATTGCTGGAACATAGGTCACAAAAACATTGAAGATTAGGAGTGAAAAGAGGAAGAAGAAGAAGAGTAATGAACTATGAGCAGAAGGCAAAAAGACAACCCGAGACTGTAGGCATAGAGATGCAGAGGGTGCCTTGGCTTAGTTTGGGCTAAGCTTCTGATCCTGAGTTAAGACAGAAACAATTCAAACATGGACTGTGGCAAAGGAAAGTGATTATTTCTTTGGCAGGATCTGCAAACCATTGGTTCTTAACACATTAACTTCAGCACTAACAAGAAAGTAACATCTCAAGGCATATACACATACTGACATTTAGAATTTCAATATATTACTAATTTCTGTATTTACTGTCCATAAGGAAGTATTTTCAAGTGTAGATTTTATTTGTATTACCTAAAACAGTGTAAAATAATATGAAGACTAAAACAGAAGCTGAGCACTATATTCAAGATTTCACTTCAGTGGTTGGGGATTTAGCTCAGTGGTAGAGCACTTGCCTAGCAAGCACAAGGCCCTGGGTTCGATCCTCAGCTCTGGAAAAAAATAAAAAAGACTTCACTTCATTCTTATGTTTTGTCTTAACAGCATTCCTGGAATTCCTTATGGAGTTTTCTTTGTTCTTCTTTTTTTGTTGTTATTTTGCTTTTTCCTGTGTGTGTGTGTGTGTGTGTGTGTGTGTGTGTGTGTGTGTGTGTCTGTGTACGACAGTAAACAAACTTCACTGTTCTTCCCAAACATTTTCTGAAATTTCTAAAGTAGAAATTAGGATACTCTAAGACAAATGAATGACAAAAAAGCCATGAGAAAAATGTTGATTTGGAGCTGGAAAGATGGCTTAGAAGTTAAGAACACACAATATTCTTTTGGACTACTCATATTCAGTTTCCAGAATTCACATGGAGCAGCTCACATGTCCCTATAACTATAGTTTCAGGGTATCCAGCAGTGCTTAACTCCAAGGACACAAGCACTTACATGTATGTAAAAGCACATATAGACAGACACATATACATAGAATTTAAGATAATCCAAACCTTTAAAAAAAGAAATGGTTGTTTTGTATCAGACTAAATATATCCTTCTCAAATGAAGAAATAATCTATTAACTGTATTCCTGTTCCTGTGGATAACAGTAAAAGAATATATATATTCCCTTTTCTTTCTATATCTCAGCTTTTTTTTTTTCAAGACAGGGTTTCTCTGTGTAGCCTTGCGCCTTTCCTGGATCTCACTCTGTAGACCAGGCTGGCCTTGAACTCACAGAGATCCACCTGGCTATGCCTCCTGAGATTAAAGGCGTGCATCACTAATGCCCGGCTCAGCTTTTAATATATGATAAAAAACATATGTCAAGCAAAAAATATTCATTTGTTATATGTGGTGTTTTCTTCCTGAAGTGACTTATATTAAACAGTATTTATAAACTAGTAAAAAATTCAAAATGAATATATTGTTTTCTTTTATCAAATGATCACTGATAATAAATTGTTTAGGCTATTATATAAAATGCCACAGTGGGAAAAATTGAAGCTTAGTCTAACTATCATTATGGCATAGAAGTCACTGTGTCTTCAGCTAATTTTGAAAGAGAAAATGAGCTTCAGGAAAAGTATCTATGTTTCAAAAAAATGTTATTTAATTAAATAAATAATTTTATAATTAATTAATACATTTTAAAGCATAATTAAATACATTTTATTACATTTTAAAAGAACTTATCAATGTAAGTACTGTAGAAATATCACTGGCAAGGAGGATTTCAGAAGTGACAGAAGAACATAACAGCTAAGTCATCATCTAGACAAAGACAGAATTCACAGATGTAACACGAATCCACTGCCTGATTCTGTGTCTAATTTAGTGGCTGCCTCTATCTCTGATGCCCAGGTAAGTTTTATTGGGGTACACAATATATCACCACACACAGAAGCTACCCAATAAAATATATATTGCACTTCTTGAGTCTCTAGACTTGCTACATCTAAGGAATGATTGAATTGTTAAGTCATAGCTAATTCCCATCAATTATAATTTTTAGCACAGTGGTGTCTATCCATTTTCTCACTCAGTACCATGACAAGATGCTATCAGAGCAGCTTCATATAGCTCAGAGGAGCCAGAGTTTACAAAAAAGGCCACTATCCAAAGATCTAGGTTTTGAGCTTTGATCACTGATGGAAGCCTTTGATCACAGAGATGCTGACAAAGAGGTAGACAAGCATTGTTGTAACTGATCCCACTGTTGAAAGCCTCTCTTTACCTGAAATGAATTTCAGGAGATTTAAAGGGAAGGTCCCCTTTCTTTCCTCCTTAATATTGATCCTTTAGTAGATAAGAAAAACAATATGAGAAATAGACATTCAAAATTACTATATATTAAACTTAACAAGCAATAGTATATGCCTACAAAAATATCAAAGTATGTATTAAGCTTATACTATAGGAGCTCTTTATTATATAGATAGCTCCATACTAAAACTACAACTAATGATGATTATATGATGATGATTATAATACTAATATAATATAAACAAGAATAACAGCACAAAATAAATCCTGACAAAGAGACAGAATCTTATTTCCAGACTTACCACATGATTAACATCAGATGTTCAATGTCCAACAACAGTAATAAAAATACACCAAAAAGCATACAAAGAAACAGGAAAGTCTCTCCTATTCAAAGCTTAATTTTCCCAAAATACATTCAATTGCAACTGTCCCTGAAGAAATAATGACAGGTATATTTATTGTTTAAATTAACTGCCTTATATTCTCAAAGAATTTCTTTTTTATAAATACTTTTATTTTATAATTAATTTAAATTTACATATCATCCATGGATTCCTCTGTCCTCCCTCCTCCCCAAACCACCCCCATTCCCACCTCCTCCAAGGAAAGGTCTCCCTTGGAGAGTCAGCCCAGCCTGGTAGATTCAGTTGAGGCAGGTCCAGTTCCGTCCTCCGTGCACCAAGGCTGAGCAAAGAATAAAGTTCTGATTGGCCAGTGGCCAGGCAGGAAGTATAGGCGGGACAAGAGAGAAGAGAATTCTGGGAAGTAGAAGGCTGGAAGAGACATCGCCAGCCATCGCCAGAAAAGGCAACATGTAAGGACACTGGTAAGCCATAAGCCATGTGGCAAAGTATAGACTAACAGAAATGGGTTAATTTAAGATAAAAAAGGTAGATAACAAGCAGCCTGCCATGGCCATACAGTTTGTAAGCAATATAAGTTTTTGTATGCTTTCTTGGTTGGGTCTGAGCAACTGTAGGACTGGCGGGTAAGAGAGATTTGTCCTGACTGGGCCAGGCAGGAAAACATTAACTACAAATGGCGTCCAACGTGTTGGCAAGAATTTCCACCTAAAACCTGAGAAAAAAGATTCTAAAACGGAGCTAAAAACAGCTTCCTAATTGTCTTTCTCAAGGTAGCGGCAGCCTGCTGGTTTGAGCTACTATGGCGGTTCCTGTCTTGTGTGTCTGACCTGCAGTATGGCAGGAATGAAGAATCTAGGGGCGGCACTTGACTCTGCTGCATGGTGGATTTAGCCTTTGCTAGTTAAAAAAAAAAAGTTTCTGGGCTATGTACTGCTTTGATAGAACTGCTTCTAGACCCAGAGCTGGCAGTAAACTGTGCCACCACCATGTTGGGAAGCTGAGGTGGGTGGAGCCAGCAGCCACAGCGGCGTTTCAGTCTTACAAAGATGGATATTACACAGAGAATCTGGTTTGTCTTGTCTTTGGGATTTTTAACTACAGAAAAAGATTTGATTGTAAAAGCTGTTGAGTTAAATAAATAAGTAAATTTCAAAGATACCTTGACTTCGAAATTTGGATATAAGGATATGTTGCTTTGAAAAGGAGTCTCTGCTTTTGTTTCCACAGAAAACCAGAGGCTGTGGATTTGTTCCAGATTAAGATACATCAGGTTTAATCAGCCAAGACCACCTGAAAGGTCTCCAATGACACAATGGCCCAGATGATCTGACATCCAGAATGGTTTCAAAACAACTGGCTCAGAGGTTCACCCTAATGGATTACTCCATAATCCTAAAATTTTCTTTATGTCCCCATAAGATACAGCACCCCCCTCCAGCAGAAAGTAGTAAGAAAAACTATGCCCACATTCCCAAAATTATCAAGCTGGCTTTAGAGATGGAATTGACTCACTCCTTCTCTAAACCCAGACGTATTGTTAAAAGTAAAGGTTAAGAGATTCTTATGTCCCAAATCAAAAGAGCCCTCTGATGTGGGGCAGAGAAAAACCAATATTTTTATTTAAATCGGGTTGATTATAAATGCAATCTCTTTCTAAAGCAGAAAAGGGAATACGATATAGGTATGATAGGATGAAAGGGTAGATTAAGGAACTTCTAAAGAACAACAACTTGTTTTAAATGTTTTACATTGGTATAGATTTTTGTCTATTGATACAAACTTAAAGTTAATTTTGTTATACTATGTGCATATTTCTACTCATGTTTAAGGTATTATGTTTGTATAGCTCATTTTAAATTGTAATGGATAATTAAAAATAGATTAATAATTAGTCATCTAGGATAATCATACTTGTAGCCATGTTAGTTAAGTCTTCTAGGTATACAAGAGATATTTCAGATAGATAGGTAATCTTCAAATACTTCAAAGACCTACAGAATATGGCATTTAAAATTTAGACTTTCTGGACAGTGAGACATGTCTGCTCCTGGCAACACTGTTTTACTTCAGAGAGGAAGATGGGCATTAAAGACACTTCATATGGAGTTTATCTTCACCTTGACAAAAATAGCCATTTGGGCAAGAAACTGTTCTTGCCTGGACTGCTCGATCAACTGGACATGCAGGACCCATAGAAAGGTGACCACTGAACTTTGCTTGACAATATGGTCCTTCAGGTTCCTGCTTCACAGAGGAAACTGCCAGACATTCTACAGGACACTGAGAGAAGTGACCGAGAGACTCTAGCCCTGTGGGCTAAAGACAAATGCCCCAACTTTACAAAGGAACATTAGGTGACTGTCCAGGCTGCCAGCTGTCTCTGTCTACCCTGCAAGACTCCCGAAAATTGCTTGCATCCTTCTCCCATTTCTCAGGTAATATTATATCCTTCTGAGGTCTTTGATGTGGTTGAAGACTAGATAGTTATAATTTCCTCAGTTATGATAAAAGATAAGTTAGATATAAAACCTTAGACTCACAAATATAAGATAGATAGGATATCTTCTTTAATATTGTAACTGTAATTCTTGCTTGACAATTATTTTGTTATATGTAATTATACTATGTAAAAGTTAAAACCTTCCTTTTAAAAAAAGAAAAGGGGAAGTGCAGTGGATATCGCTCTGTGTAAATAAAGTTCTGATTGGCCAGTGGCCAGGCAGGAAGTATAGGCGGGACAAGAGAGAAGAGAATTCTGGGAAGTAGAAGGCTGGAAGAGACACCGCCAGCCACCACCAGGAAAGGCAACATGTAAAGACACTGGTAAGCCACAAGCCATGTGGCAAAGTATAGACTAACAGAAATGGGTTAATTTAAGATAAAAAAGGTAGATAACAAGCAGCCTGCCATGGCCATACAGTTTGTAAGCAATATAAGTTTTTGTATGCTTTCTTGGTTGGGTCTGAGCAACTGTAGGACTGGCGGGTAAGAGAGATTTGTCCTGACTGGGCCAGGCAGGAAAACATTAACTACAAAAGTGTCTCAGCATAGGCCCTAGGTTCCAAAAAGCCAGCATGAAGATATATATAATATCTAGGAAATTGGAGATAAATGAAATGGAAATGCCTCTGAAATTAGACATCAAAATGCCCAAAAGTCCAATTAAGAAATGGGCCATAGAACTAAACAGAGAATTCTCAACAGAGGAAGTTCAAATGGCTAAAAGACATTTAAGGAATTGCTCAACATCCCTAATTTTCCAGGAAATGCAAATCAAAATGACTCTGAGATACCACCTTACACCTGTCAGAATGGCTAAGATCAAAAACACAAAAGACAGCTTATGCTGGAGAGGATGTGGAGCAAGGGGAACTCTCCACCACTGCTGGTGGGAATGCAAGCTTGTATAGCCACTTTGTAAATCAATATGGCACTTCCTTAGAAATTTGGAATCCATCTCCCCCAAGACACCCTAAAAGTCGTGCTGGAACTCTTGTCCAATAACTGATGGAAGTGGATGCAGAGATCCTCAGCCAGGCCCCAGGAGGAGCTCCAGGTATCCAACTGTCGAGAAAGATAAGGGACTGTAAGAGCGTGAATTGTTGAGACCAAGATTGGAAACAGCACAGGGACAAATAGCCAAATGAATGAAAGCATGTCAATTATGAACCAAAAGCTGTGGAGTCCCCCAGCTGGATCAGGCCCTCTGGATAAGTGAGACAATTGAATAGCTTGAACTGTTTGGGAGGCATCCAGGCTGTGGGACCAGGACCTGTCCTTAGTGCATGAGCTTGCTGTTTCGAACCTTGGGCTTACACAGAGACACTTTTCTCAGCCTGGAAGGAGGGGACTGGACCTGCCTGTACTGAATCCACCAGATTTAAATGAATCCCCAGGAGAGTGTTGGCCCTGGAAGAGATCGGAATGGAGGGGAGGAGCTGGGGGGGGGGGGGGGGGGGGGTGGGAAGGAGGAGGACAGGGGAACTCATGGCTGATTTGTAAAATTAAAACACAAATATAATAATAATAAAAAAGAAAAAAATATTTCTCCTAAAAGAGCCTCCAAGTTTTAACTGTATTCATTGAATTCTTTCTAAGTAAAATAATCTGTATCAGCAGTTTATATATTCTATTAATTTGAAAAATTGTATATGAATTAAGTAAGCTTGCAATAAATTCTCTGAAATTAGAAAAAAAATTTGAAAAAAAAGGGAGAGACATAACAACAGACAACAAGGAAATCCAAAGAATCATCAGGTCGTACTTCAAAAACCTGTACTCCACAAAAATGGGAAATCTTAAAGAAATGGACAATTTCCTGGATGTGTACCACATACCAAATTAAATCAAGACAAAAAAAAAAAAAAAAAAACCACAACATTTTAAATGAATCTATAACCTGTAAGGAAATAGAGTCATTTAAAATCTCCCAACTAGAAAAAGCCCAGGGCCAGATGATTTCAACACAGAATTCTACTAGAATTTCAAAGAAGAGATAATACCAATATTCTTCAAATTGCTCCACACAATAGAAACAGAAGAAACATTGCCAAACTCTTTTTATGGGCTATAGTTGCCCTGATAACCACACCACACAAAGATGCAACAGAGAAATAGAATTACAGACCAATCTCCCTCATGAACATTGATGAAAAAATACTCAATAAAATACTGGCAAACAGAATCTGAAACTCACATGAGTGTGAGCAATGGCTGTCTCTGTCTCTTTTGGTGGCTTTTAGGACCCTATTTCTCATACTGGGTTTCTTTGACTAGTCTTAATAGAAGGAGTTAGTCTTATTGAAATTTGATATGCAGTGTTTTATTGATATCTATGAAAGGTTTGCCATTTATGAAAAGAGGAGTAGGTTGGGGTAACAGAGGGGAAGGGAGGGAGGAACTGGGAGGAAAGGAGGGAGGAAAACATGGTTATGATGTAAAATAAATACATATTTAATAAAAAGAAAAAAGCACCTGAAGAAACACAATATCATAGTTACTGGAGAAAACCCAATTTTTTTAAGATTAGAAAGTAAATAATAAATGACTTCTGAGTTTACCAAGTTTATTCAAAATAGCAGTGCAAGATTTAAACAGAATAATTGAACTTAAAAAATTCAAAAATAATCTCACTGTTGCAAAGGAAGAACTAGAATGGACCATAATTGATAATGACAATAATAATTAATGTGGAAAATACTAAAAATTTATCTAGTATTCATAAAAATATAGGTGCATGCAAAGTCAGTGCTAAAAAGTAAGTTCCATTTTTATACACTGACAATGAACAATTTCAGTAAGAAAATAGGCCCCCAAAATCAATTTTCAGTAGCATTAGAAAAAATAATGTATGTGATTTAACCAAAAAAATGAAAGGCTTTTAGAAAAAGTTAAAAAATGTTAAAGAAATTAAAGTATAAAGAAATAAAAACACATGTCTTGTTCATGGATTGGAAAGATAATATTGCTAAATGAACAATTGTACCCATAAGCAATCTAGAGAATAAAAGAAACCCCTACAAAGATTGTGACTATAGAATATATCAATTGTAGAATTTTTTTTTAGAAAATCAATCATATAAACTCTTAAGTTATCCTAAGTAATCAGACTGTGTTAAATGAGAGATATAAACAAGAAGTCACACTCCTTATTTCAAAACTCACACACAATACACAACTGTAGTCTTTTAAACAATGTGATAGTGATTCACTGAACCATAGATAGATACACTTAATAGAATACAATCTAGATATGCTGTTTCACATATGATCATTTCTTTTTGGTAATTCTAAGACTATTTAGTGGGAAGAAAAACAATCTTTTCAACAAACAACAAACAGAAAACTATATCCCCAAGTTTAAAAGGATTTTGTCATAGCTTTAACTAATAATATATGGAAAACCAACTACACTTGCATAAATTAATGTGTTCTAATTAAAACTGTTCAACTCTTAATATAAAGTAAATAGCCTAAGTTGCCTAAAACTTGGATTGACTAGATGTAATAGCCAAAAGCCACAGACAAAAATCCACTAGTGTTTTCTGAGGAATATCTAGTATATGCCTAAAGCTTTGGATGAAATCACTAAAGAGAACTAATTATATTTGTAAAAATGTACCATTATTAAGTATCATATTAAAATTCTCTTCAGATATGACTGATAAGCAGGTTAGTATTTCTGAATTATGTATGTATAGTATTTCCATTCTGTTTTCTGTGGTAATTGATTTGAATTCAATTTATTATGATATAATCTGTGGGGTTTTTTTAAAGAAAATATTGATGTAGAGTCTGAACAATGACCTCCAACTTTCAGAAGTTTTTTATTATAAAAGTAAAAAAATATAGTTGTGCAAATATTGCAAAGATTGTGGATTTCAGAAAACAGCATAGGCAAGACAGATGTTTGGGTGAGATGGTCTTATTTGCTTAACTGTGACTTTTCTAGTGTGGCTTTACAAGAACCTGAGAGTGAGCTATTTAAAACATTCACTTAATGATATTAAAATTTACATTTTATTGTAACCAATGATAGATCCACCTAAGTAATGCTTTTCTTGGGAATACCATTTATTTTGTACACTAACATGACCCAAGCATTACTCAAGAGAAAGAGCCTCCCGGCTTCTTTCTTGCTTACCTCATTAGAGTCGGCGTTCAAGAGATCCATGACTCAGCTAAACCTACAATAGGAATTTTTCCCTTTCCTGGTACAGTAAGACACATAGGTAGTATGGCATTTGTTTTGTTTTCATCCTTCTCATGTATTTCAACATTCCATGTTGCTGTGTTACTCTGTTTGATGACCTCAACACACTCACCATTTCACTAGTAATGTGGTAGCAGTCTGTTCCTTCCCTTTTTCTACTGATCTGCCTAGTGAAATCCTTATGGATAAACTGTCATTTTTCATCTAACTTTATCTCATTTCTATGTAAGAATAAAGATGTCATTTTATTTTCAGAAATATCAGTATAGCTAGAGTTGTGTGTCCTTATATCTGTAGTTCTTTCTTAAAAAGTAACTGATTGCATAAATAATCTGTAGTATTTATTGAAGGTGAGTAAAAGGCATTACATTCTTAAAACACAGTGGAGGGGTTAGGTAAAGAGTGGTTAAGAAGAATATGGGCTCCAATATTCTGCTAGTTTTAGCTACATGGTCTTAATGTCAGTAAACCTTTGACCATGTATATGTTTGTTCCGCACATTAAATTATGAAAGGCATGCATGTCTTAATGATTGTTCATTAAGTGAAGGAGCACCATAACAATAGCAACCCTCATAAAAGAAAGCATTTACTTGGGGCTTGCTTCGAGTTTCACGCGTTTAAATCCATCATCATCATGGTAGGGAGCATTGTTGCACACATGCTGTTGGAACAGTAGTGGAGAGCTAGATCATGGCCCACAGGTGGGGTTGGGGGTGGGCTTTTGAAAACTCAATGCCCATCCCTAGTAACATGTTTTTTCAAACAATGTCATACCTCCTCCAACATTGATATACCTCCTAATCCTTTTTATTGTTACATTGTTTTATTAAGAAATTTTTATTCATTCCACAAACCTACCACATATCCCCATCTCATTCCTCCCCTCATTCCCTCCAGCCTTTCTCCCCAGCCACTCCTCAAGCCCTGCACTTTCAGCTGAAGCAGATCTAAGCCCCTCCCTCTGCATCAAGGCTATGTGGAAAACTGGCAATGATGGAGGGTGTGCCTGAGCTGGTGTACCACAGTGATCAGATTGGTGAATGCCCAAACTGTCATCATAGAGCCTTTATCCAGTAACTGATGGACACAGATGCAGAAAGCCATGGCCAAGCACCAGGCTGAGATCTGAAAGTCCAGTCAAAGAGAGGGAAGAGGGATTCTATGAGCAAGGGGCGTCAAGAGCATGATGGGGAAACTTACAAATACAACCAAACCAAGCTAGTGGGAACTTACGACCATTGTATTGGCAGCTGTGGAGCCTGCATGGGACTGGACTGGGCTCTCTGTATGGGCAAGGCAGTAGTGTAGCTTGGATTGTTTGCGGGGCCCCTGACAGTGGGAATAGGATCTACCCCTGGTGCATGAATTGGCTTTTTTGAACTTCCTAATGCTTCTAATCCTTTCAAATAGTGCCAGTTCCTGGTAACTAAGTATTTAAATATATGAACCTATGGGGCCACACTTATTCAAACCACCATAGCATAAAAGACAATTTTCTCAGTTTTGAGTCCTCAGAGTCTACCTGATTGCACAGTTTGCCTATGATTCTTGCCATCAGGATGGATGGATGCAAATGTGCTTTGTTCTTACATAGAAGAGACAAAATTTAACATTTTTACAAGTCTTTGCCCATCAATATAAATTTACCCTTCTATAACTTTTAACATCCTAACTATAAATAACCACTAAAAGTGCTTCTAATCTCATGATGTTCATATTTAGTAATCTTAAGTGCTCCACATTTGCATAAATAATGTAACTGAGATAACACTAAGTTATCAACTTGAATATCTGTTAGAAGGAATGAAGATACTTATAAAATCTCCATAAAGTTGACTTTTAAAATCTTTTTCTAAAGATTTAATTATTTCACTTTGCATGTGTATTTTGCCTACATGTATGAATGTTCACTGTGTGTGTGCTGGGCAGGTGCTTGTGAACAGTCTGGTGGGTGCTGGGAATCAAACCCCAGTCCTCTGGGAAATCAACAAGTGCTCTTAATCACTGAGCCATCTTTTTAGTCCTAAAGCTGATTGCTTAAAAAAGCTGCATTATTTTAATGTTTTCTTGTATAGTTGACATATGAAAAGTTGCGTAAATAAAGCACTTATCATCAATGAGTTGAGAATGCAGCTGTGAATTTATCAGAGCTTTTGAGCTGGATAAATGCATTCATTAATCCTCACGATGTTTTGCTCCTCTTTAATCCTTCTTTCTTCCCCTTGCCACTCCCTTCTGATTGTCCATGTATCCATCTGTCAACTTACTTTTCATGATTACTTTGAGTTCATTAAACATTCCTGATAAAACTGTAACCCATTTTATTACTAAATATTACTCTACTGAATAGCATGAAGAAAAGGGTTATGCATTCTCCTATTGATAAAGATTTAGGTTGTTTCCAGATGTGGCCATTATGAATAAAGCTATACATAATTGCACACATCTTTGAATATTATTTTTATTTCTGCTGGATAAAAAAGGAAATGGAATGGGATGGTTGAATGTAGAATTGGCAAATTATATGGAAATTCTTTTTTGTTGCTATTCTTTTATTCTTTTTTCTTTTTTATTATTAAGAAATTTTTTTTTTATTTTACATACCAACCACAGATCCCCCTTCCCTCCCAAGGCTGGGGGTGGGGTGGGAAGAGGGAGTGAAAATTCTTAAGAATTGTATATTCTTACCAGCATTCTCTAAGAATAAGTTATATAGAATTGATACTTCATTTTCATGTTTATTGCTGGAATTCAATTGGAAGGCATTTGGGTACAGAGTTGACACTGTGTAAAGGATTGAAAGGACACCACCAAATTTATTAATGTTACAAGATTACTGAGGCATTTATATATTTTTCAAGTATTTGTTTTATTGATGAAAGTTTACAGCGTTGTCATTAGTACTTTTATGTTACTTGTAATAGCTGTTATTTCTTTTATTTCTTAAGTTGGTGATATTTGTGATTTTATCCACTTGACCATCAGTGTGACAGCTCAGCTTTGACTTTAATTTTCTTAAACTTTGATATTTTCTATTTCTTTATCCGTTTCTTTTTCCTACCCCTATTCCTTCAAAATAAAAGGAGATTTATTTTGCTCCTTTCTCCTGTAGTCTCAACACAGAGACTGACACAACATCAGATTGAGATTTTATTATAATATTCTAAAGTTATAAATTTGTATGTATGTACTACTTTAGAAGCATTATAATTTTAGTATACTAAAATTTTCCCCATAGTTTTAGGTATTTTTAAATTTCCTTTTGGTTTTTCTTCTTAATTAAAAGCAAATGTGTTCCTCTTCTTTCTCATCAACTGGACTCCTGGAGCTCCACCTGGGCCCTGGCTGAGAATCTCTACATCCACTTCCATTAGTTATTGGATGAGAGATCCAGAACAACAGTTAGGGTGTTTGGCCATCTGATCACCAGACTAGGTCAGATCAGACTTTCTCTCGACCATTGCCAGTAGTCTACAGTGGATGTATCATTGTGGATTTCTGGGGACCTCTCTAGCACTTTGTTTCTTCCTGTTCTCATGTGGTCTTCATTTAAAACACAAATATAATAAATAAAAGAGGAGAAAAAAAAGATAGGAAGCCGACATAGAAGTGAAAAAAAAAAGCAAATGTGTATCTTGTGCTCTCCATATTTATGCTTTTTAGGATATTCATTTTAGGATTTCCACTATCAATATTCATTCTACTCTCTTATTATCCACATTGTCCTCAATGTGTTACCTTGTTTCCTGCTGTGCATTAAGGTTTTTTTTTTGCTTTTAATATTTTCTCTTTTGATTTTATTTTTATGTGTGTTTACATTTGAAGTCTGTTGAGATGTTGTGGCCTGTGTGGTTAAAATGGGGCAAATTATAAACTTTGGAAAAATATTTTTTCATTCCTTCTAGATGGCCCTATAATAATTATTCTGTGTTATGATTCCAGTTCTCTTTACCCCGGAAGGGAGTTGGACAATTCTTATTGCTGTGTCTTTAACTTCTCTTTATTTTTTCATGCCCTCTAGGCCAGTCATATCTTACCTTGTGTATTTCCAATGGTGACTTTCCCTCACTAGAAATTTGATTTGTGTCCTTTTAAATATTCTGTTAAGTTTCTGAACATATGGAGTTCATAATGACTGTTTTAATACTCCTGACTATCAATTCTACCATCTGTGTCAGTTGTAAATTGGTTATGATGGATTTGTGTCCTAATTATGGTCTGCTAGCTCTTTACAATGTGGGCAATATTGACTGGATTTCATACATTGAACATTTAATTATGATAGGTGATGCTGTTCTGTTAGCTGGATATTCTTGCAGTATTGCTACCAGCTTTGACCTTTGGGGCATAGTGCAGTTACTTAGAAACAGGCTGATCATTTTTGGTCTTACATGTAAAATTCGTTGGAGAGGCTTGAGTAGTGCTAGAGCAATTCTCCTATATACTGAGAGAACATGCTGAGCCGGTCTTTCTTCCAATCTCTGGCAACCATGTTTCTCAGTCAGATCTGAGATAAGACAATACTCCTAGCCTCAAGTGATTATGGAGTATCTCCCTAATCTTATCTGAGTTTATGTCCTCTTCTAATTCTCATTTTGAATATTTTTGTATCTGTCCTTTTAAGAATGTTGGAGCTGCAGGGTGGGAGTGATGTAGAGAGATGGTGGTACATGCCTTTCCTCACAGCACCTGGGAGGCAGAGGCAGGTCTATTTCAATGAGCTTGAGGCCAACCTTTTCTAATGAGTGAGTTGCAGGGCAGCCAGGAATTCACAAAGACCCTGTTTCAAAATCAAACAAACAAAAAATAAACTAACAAAAGTTGTAGTACCAGTCAAATTCAGTCAAATACATAACTCTACCTATATATTCTATGATGAATTGTGCACAACATAAGAACTACACCATTTCTTGACCCTCAGTGTAAACATTGAGGGAATCTGTGAAGGACACACATAACAACACAGTATGGACTCTCACCTGCAAATATCCTAGAAATTATTAAACACAGGTGAAGGCTGTAGTTAAAATAACTTAAAACAAAATGTAAAAATGGGAATATAGATAAACATATCCTTTCAAGGAAAATATTTTACTCAATACATAATCTCTTATGTATTTGACCTATTTTTACTGTATTTGTTTTTCTGAGAAAGATAATATTGATTATATTTACTTAACAGAAATATTTGGGAGAGAACCGATTATAATGTTTGGCACACTAAGTATTTCAAGCCAAGAAGAAGTCTGCTTAAAACTGGCTTCAATTTTCTTTTCTGTTGTATATTTTTACTACATTTTTGTAGTATGTTCAGCCTAAAATACAAACACACAGATGGTAATATACTGTTACCAGCCATAAGGTTGAAGTATGTTTGTGTGTTGGTTGGAAAATAACTATAAAATGAAGTACTCATAGACACTAAACAAAACCCATTCTCTCTACATACTTTGTAATATAGCTACATATGGAGCAATATAATTACCACAATATATAGTACTAAAATTAGGCTTGTTTACTTCAGTGAAAAATCATAGAGTCTTTGAAGGCTAAACCCAGGTTGCCTCCAATTTTTTTCAATAAGATGAAAGAAAAAACATTTCTGAGTTTAACCTAAGAGAGAAGAAAAAGACAAATAGGAAACGAATGTAAGAAAAGATTTCCTTTTTTTGTATTTATTTTTCTTTTACTGAAAATAGATTTTTTCATATAATAGATTCTGATTTAATGTTTCTCCTCCCCCTACTCCTCACAGTTCCTCTCTACCTCTGTTTCCATGCAGATCTAGAACCTCTTTGTCTCTTGTAGAAAACAAACACCCAAGTGTAAGTGTTACAGCTCTGAAGGAAAAGGTTTTATGGTAGTTGAAGCAAAAGAATAACTGTAAGTGTTACAGCTCTGTAGGGGACAGTATCCTGGGAGCAATAAACCAAGGAAGGATTACCTACCTAAAGTTCAGAAGGAAAAGGGAGCTGAACAGAAGTGTTCTGTTCCAGTGGGGGACTGTTTCCCTAGCGAAGTGCTACAGTCCTTGCTCCTGGAAAGATTTCTGAAATGCAAGTGTAACAACTTTGCTCCAGCATGGGAAAGTTTCCTCGGGAAGTTGCTACAGCTCTGCTCTGCAGAAATGTTATAGCTCTGCTTTCCCCAAGTTTAACAATTTTGCTCCAGCAAGGAAAAGTTTCCCCAGCCAAGGTGTTACAATTCTGCTCTGCTCTGACTCCAGTCTGCCCTGCTTGGGCTAGAGTTGTTACAGCTCTGCTCTGTTCCCCTCTGAGAAAAGAAAGTCATTAGAACAAGCCTGACTCCAGAGATTCATTGGGAGTGAAGAATTTAGGAGAATGGTGGTCTCTGCCTGGGTAGAAAAAGGCAGTCCCAAATCAAGCAGGTACAGAATTTATTACGTTTCTTAGGGGTGGAGCTTTGCAGGGTGAAAATTTTCAGGATAGGAATTAGTAGAATCTCTATTCCTGAGCTTGAGACATATTCAGAGATTGGTTGGATTTCATGCTCAAGGATTGGTTAGATTTCAAATCTTGAGTTGGTTAGGGGCAGGGTGTGTTTCCTTGGCTCTGGACTCAGGGTCAGAGTGTTCTTTCACTAGTCCTTTTTACCCTACACTAAGGAATATCAATAAAAAAAAATAAAATAAAATAAATATAAAATAAATCAGGATATTATGAAATAAGGGAACAAGACCCAAATTGAAAGTACCAGAAACACATGTAGACTCAGACGCATACACAGGAATCCCATAAAAACCCCAAACAAGACACATAATATATATGCAAAGGACCCAAAGTAGGACAAAAATAAATAACATGGTCAATATTATGAGACAAAGAACCTCTAAGGATGCCATTGTGTTCCTTTTGTGTTGTACATCTACTGCTGGACATGCAGCCTATCCTTAAGAGAATATTGTTTATAGAGTTAGTCTCTTTTAGATAAAATTAATTTTTCATTTGCAAGTTGCTATCAATTGAGATTGCTTCTGGTTAGTTAGCATGTGCCTCTTTCTATCAGCTCTATAACCACATGTAGTCCAGGCAGGTCCAGGCCCTGTGCCATATTTCAGAGTTTCTCTGAGTTTATATGTGCACTAGCACTTTCATGCCCAGAGGCCTTGATTCCTTGGTGTCCTTTGTCTCCTCTGGGTTGCTCATACACTCTTTCTGCCTCCTCTTCTTCAGGGTTTCCTGAACCCTGAGGAGCAGTGGAATTTGGTGGACAACCGAGGTAAGACAGGTTGCTCCAAAGTCCTTCACTCTCTGCATATTGTCTGGCTGTGCATCTCTGTAACTGTTCCCATTTGTTACAAATAGAAACTTTCCTGATGATGGTTGAGCAAGGCACAGGTCTGAGAGTCACTTTATTACGACAGTCCTTTAGCCGAACAGTAGCACTTAGTTTTCCCATGGATTCTTGGCATATATAATTTCAGGTTCTTGGTCACCCAAGCAGCATGGGTATGAGTTCCTTCTCATGGAGTGAACCTTAACTCAAATCATATATTGATTAGCATCATAAACTTTGTGCCAGCATATCTTGAAGGCAGATCACTCTTTTAAACTGAAGGATTTCTAGCTAGGTTGGTGTTTATCTTTCACATTTGGTAGTATACAGAATATTTTCCAGCACCATGAATACTAGTTCAAAGGGGTGAAGGCTCTAGATAGGTACCACCTTGACTTCCTCAAAGTCCATAAGTTGTATAGGTATTGTCGTTATTGATAGGACCTTACCATCAGTTTGTGGAGAACCAGCCATAGCCTTGACAGTAGCCTGGGTTGTTGGGGCTTCCCATGGAATTCATTTGGACAAAACCCAGATATAATGCATTCCTGGTACTGGAAATTTATTTTGCTGATGAGATATTTCCATTATCAGACAGATTAAGAAGCTCAGAAATGGAGCTGTTTTCCCCATTATTTGGCAATTTCCTTCAGATCACCTTCATATATGTTTGCCTTATATGAAGCTTCTTTTGTATTATTTTCCATATGACCCCTTTAAATTAAATTCAGTTTAGGTGTCCTTTCATTTTCCCTTCAGCACCTGCCTTTTTCCTTCACCTGTTTGACCTTCCCGTTTCAGACCCCCATTCATCCATAGCAACCATCTATACTCTTCTCTTTTTGGAGAGATCTACCCTGACCCCAGTCCATTACTCTATACATAACCTCTGTAGTTATGTAATTTGTAGCTTGAGTATCAATGACTTAACAGGAACATTTACAAATAATCAAGACACACCATATTTATCTTTCTGAGTTGGTGTTATTTCACTGAGGATGACTTTTTTCTAATTCCATCCATTTAACTGTAAATTTATTTTTTTAATTATTGAGTAATATTCTGTTGTATAAGTACACCATATTTTCTTTATCTCAACTTGTCAGTTGAGGTTTATATAGGCTGTTTCCAGTTTCTGCCTACTCTTTACAGAGCTGCACTGAACATGGTTAAAATGATGCCTTTGTGGTAAGACAAAGAGCCCTTTGGGTTTATGCCCAATAGTGGTATAACTGGATCTTGATGTAGATAGATTCCTATTTTTCTTATAAACCCACACTGATTTCAATAGTGACTGTACAAGTTTGCACTCTCACCAGCTATGGATGACTGTTTCTCTTCCTCCACATCCTAACCAGATGAGCTGTCATTTGTTTTATTGAACTTGGCTATTCTGATTGGTGCCAGATGAAATCTCAAACTACTGTTGATTTGCATTTTCCGAATGAAAAAAAAATTGAACAATTCCCTAAGTGCTTTTCAATCATATAATTTTTGAAACGTCTCTATCTTTTAGACCTTTACACCAGTTCTTACCTTGGATAATTTTTTTCTTGGTGTCCATTTTTTTCAACTCTTTGTATATTTTTCATATTAGCCATCTATCATATGTACAAGATATAAATAACTTTTCTGATAATGTAGCTGGCTGTTTTGTCCAAATGGTGGTGTCCTTTGCTGTATAGAAGCTTTTAGTTTCATAAGGTCTCATTTACTAACTGTTATTTTTGTACCTGGAGTATGGTACTTCTGTTTAGAAAGTATATTCCTGTGTTGATGAGTTCAAGACTGTTTCTCTCTTTCTCCTATCAGATTCAGTGTATCTATCCTTATTTTGAGGCCTATTATCTATTTGGAGTTGAGTTTTGTGAAGGGTAATAGATACAGATTGATTTCCATTATTCTATATGCAGTCATTCAATTTGACCAACAACATTTTTTTAAGATGCTGTTGTTTTCTGGTATGTATTTCTGGATTCCTTATTAAAAAAATCAGATGTTTATAGGTAAGTGAAATTATTTCTGGGCCTTCAATTCTGTTCCATTGATCAACATGTCTGTTTTTCTCTCAATACCATGCTGCTTCAATAAGTTGATTCAGTAATATAATTTGAGATCAGGGGATGGTTATACCTTCAGCAGTTCTTGTATCATTCAGGAGAGTTTGAGGTATTCTGCTTTCTTTGTGTTTTTGCTTTGTTCAGCTTATATCAATGTCTTAGAATTAGAGGAAGTGAACAGGATATCTTTTATTACAACATTTTCTCATGACGTATGACATTTCTGAGGCTTAAGTAACATATTCAAACTTTCAATAAGGACAGGTAAAAATTATAAAATATAATAAAGGTAATAATATAAACTGGTGAAATAGTTTTATATACAGCATGAATTGAAAAGGATTAATGTGTTTCCTCAGCAACTCTGGAAACTCTACAAATAGTCACTCAATGCTTTGGCCAATCCACTGCCTCTTTTATGTTGTCTGTGAACCCAGGACCTCCCTTTTGAATTCTTTCAGGGAGTTGATTTCAACTGGAATTAATTCATGTGTCACAGCATAGTAAATCTTAATTAACAAAGAAAAAAGGCACTGAAAGTTGAAAATGATAAGCAATCTTGCATTTTGTTATAGTTTGTGACTAGACTATTGTAGCAGGAATCTTTACAGGTCTTATTAATAAGAACAAACCTGAGGCCAGTTATTGGGGTGAATGCTGGAAGATCAGAGAGACAGAACAAGCCATAGCTACCTCACCTTGCCAGTTCCGCAGATGGTCTCATTTCCTCATAGTGGAAGCTTCTGAGTCCTTATCCACATGAATCTCAGCTGAACTGTGTGGTGGTATTGTGTTCCCCGAAATACTGTGTGTTCCCTGAAATAAACTTATCTGGGGGTCAGAGGCAGAACAGCTACAATATTAAACATGAGGCTAGGCAGTGGTAGCACAAGCCTTTAGTCCTAGCATTCCAGAGACAGAAATACCTCTGGATCTCTGAGTTCAAGGCCACATTAGAAACAGCCAAGCTTGGTAACACTCGCCTTTAATCCCAGAAATCCAGCCTTTAATCCCAGGGAGTGATGGCAGAAAGTAGAAAGATATGTAAGGCATGAAGACCAGAAACTAGAAGCATTTGGCTGGTTCAGCATTTTGGCTGGTTAAGCTTTCAGGCTTTGGAGCAACACAGTTCTGTGTAGGAATCTTAAAGGTACTTATTAATAAAAACAAACCTGAGGCCAGTTATTGGGATGAATGCTGGAAGATCAAAGACATGGAACAAGCTACAGCTTTCTCACCTCACCAGTTCCTCAGCCCATCTTGTTTCCTCAGACTGCAAGCTTCTGAGTCCTCATCCAGAATGGGTCTCAGCTGAACTACTGCTGGCTGTATCCTTGAACACAGCGATCCACCAAGCTCTGCCTCCCAAGTGCTGGGATTAAAGGTGTGTGCTACCACTGCCTATCCTCATGCTTAATATTGTGGCCGTCCTATTCTCTGACCCCAGATAAGTTTATTTTGGGGAACACACAATATTTCGGGGAACACAATACCACCACAGACTATAGTCCCTTTCCACCTTGGTGTTCTGAAATGAAAATGAATTGAATAGTAAGGTAGTCCCAAATACCTGCAGCCATCCTGAGCAAGATAGGGTGCAGTAAACCTTACCCTTTGTAACATGGCACCCAAAGGAAAAACAAAATCTACAAAAAACTCATTCTTGTTATCCTATACAAAGTAGTTTTACACACACACACACACACACACACACACACACACACACACACTTACAAAAGCATCCCTTATACTCCTAAGTTAAGTTTTAACAATGAAGCTGCATGCCCATTATTATCAATTCTCACATTTTTTGCTTTTTGCATTTAGTTCCAGGAATGCATGTCCTGATTTGTCAGCCTCTGCTTTGTTCCGTGGAGGCAGACCACTTCTCTGACAATGACCATGATCCTTATGATACTGCCAGCCAATTGTGCAGGGAGCTGTCCCCTCCCAATTTCTTCATTGAGCAACTTATTCCCTAAAGTGTGAGATTTGATTACCTTTTCTCAGCAGGCATTCAGACAAATGTTATTATTGGTCATAAAATTATCCAGCCCAGTGACCTATGGTGACAGCAAATTTCACAAGGTGACTGCCTGCTGAGTAAAGCATCTTCTTTTATTTGTTCTAAATATTTTATATAATGGAGCTGGGCGAAAATAGGGAAGTAACTTCAATTGTTTAAACACAGTGGCCATGCTAAGGCAGCAAGGGGTTTAGATCTATTTTCTCCTTGCCGTTTACTGAATATGGTATGAAATCTTACAAATAAAAAATACAGGGCAAATAATTAAAATTAGATTTAAGATAAAAATGATTGTTATGGAAACATCCTTTAGACAATTGTTGGGAGATCTTCATATTACAATTTTTAACTTACTGTTTATCTAAATTCTTGTTTAGGCATTCTTAGGACAGTGGCAGCATGTTTTTAAGGTATTACTTTACCTTGTCTTTTTCAAAAACAATTGTATTACTAAGTTTGCCTTTATCGAAATCAGTTGCTACAATACAGAATTAAGTGGTTGAAATTTCCTAAATTCTTCTTTGAATTATTCACAGATTTTTTTTTTCTAGCGTACAATGTTTGCTAGAAATTTCTGAAGGTCAAACACTATTTGTTGAAAAAGAAACAGTTGGGGAAGAACAAGGAAAATGGAATGCGATTCTTTCGACATATTCTTTTAGACACACTGAAACATTACCTTTGAATAAAAATTGTCCTTCTTTTTTGCTACACTTAGAACTCTTCTCATGCATGGATTGCTGAACTGTGTGTTACTGCATCACTGACTCTAAATTTAGCTGCTGCCAGGATGCAATCGTCCCTACAGGGAAATCTGCACAGTAATATTAGGGTCAGGAGAACACCTGCCCAGGTGGGAGCACAGTGAGTGTCTTGGTGTTGCAGCAATCGCTGGAAGAAATTATCATGAGAAATGAAGACAATATACATGTAAAATCTCAAGTTATCTATCATCTATCTACCTACCTGTCTGTCTGCCTGTCTTCACCACCATCATCATCATTATCATCATCATCGACAGGATAGAACAAAAATATTGGAACAATAATAATATGAATCAAACAAACTAATAAGTTTATATTTTTCAAATAATCATGTTACTAAAGATAAATACTGGAGTCAGTGAAAATGTTAATTGACTTGATTTAATCTTTCTGCTTTTATATGTACATTGTAACATCATATTATATTTCATAATTATATACAAGTGGCCAGTTAGTAATAAAATGAAAATACTGATTTTTTTCTACTGTACATACTAAGCAGTGGCTATGATCAGGGCATACTACACTTCTGTATAGCTATGAAGGTATTCTTGGTTACTAGGGCCATGGAGAGCAGGGAACCAGGGGTGCAGGCAAAGGCACTAGACCGGACAGAGCTCTCTCACTATAATAAAAATCTCGCTTGCTTGTGGAGGTTAGCAACTCTGGGTTACAGAAAGGCTTCCAGGACTGGGACCAATGCTAGACGCTTATTCCTAGAAAAGGAAAATTCTGTCTTATGGAACAGTCTTTCAGGTAAAAGGGAACAGATGCAGGAGTTGAAGTTTTCTGCTGTCTACAGGTGTGAGATGGAGAATCCTCAAACAGTGCCTGGTAGGCTCTCTTCCTTTTACTAATTTTCTTATATGCTGTATGATTTCTCAAACATAAAATAGGTGAGTTATAATAGTTTTCAACTCCAATATCTGTGCTAACAAGTTTACACACATGTAGTGTGTGCCCCCCCACACCGTTTTATCCTAGTTTAGGAAAACAGATAAGACAGTGAAACAATTCTATCTCTATATTAACTTTTTTATTGCTCATTGTTGTTTTCTTTTCTTTTTTCTTTATTTAATTTTTTTTCATTTTACATACCAACCACAAGTCCTCCTCCCTCTCCTCCCATCCTCCCCTTCCCCCACTCCTCCACAACCCCCCCCCCCACACACACACTCCTCATTGGAGGTAAAACTTCCCTTGGGAAGTCAACACAGGCTGGCACACCAAGTGGGGGCAGCACCAAGTCACTCGCCCTGCATCAAGGCTCAGCAAGGTATCCTACCACCGGGAATGGCCTCTGAAAGGCCTGTTCATGTTCCAGGGATAAGTCCTGGTCCCACTGCCAGAGTCCCACAAACTGATCAAGACACACAACTGTCACGCACATGCAGAGGGCCTAGTTCTGTCCCTTGTAGGTTTCCCAGATGTCAGTCCAGAGTCTGTGAGATCTCACTTGCTTAGGTCAGCTGTCTCTTTGGTCTTCCCCATCACGATCTTGATGCCCCTGTCTCTATCCCCAGTCATATAATCCCTTCTTCTCTTCAACTGAACTCCAAGAGCTCAGCCAAATGCTTGGCTATGGGTCTCTACATCTGCTTCCATCAGTTACTGGATGTAGGTTCTATGATGACAATTAGGATATTCACTAATCTGGTTACAGGGAAAAGCTAGTTCCAGCACCCTCTCTACCATTGCTATGAGTCTTAGCTGGCCTCATCCTTGTGACTTTCTGGGGATTTCCCAAGCATCAGATTTCAATCTAACCCCATAAGGGCTCCCTCTGTCATTGCTCTTCCTCACCATCCGTTTTTCATTCATCCACTTAGATCCTTTATTTTCCCACCCCCAACCCCTCCCCTCTACCCCCACTCCCAGTTTACCCAGGCCACCTTAACTATTTTCCCTTTCCTGTCCTCCTTTTTACTTAGCTTCTCTGGGGTTGTGGATTGTAGCCTCGTTATCCTTTGCTTTGTGTCTAATATCCACTTCTGACTGAGTACATAACGTGTTGTGTTTGTTTTTCTGGGTCTGGGTTAACCTCACTCAAGATGATTTTTTTTTTTTTCTAGTTTCATTCATTTGCCTAGAAGTTTCATCATGTCATTGTTTTTTAGAATACAACCCAGCACAGCCATGGCTAAAGTAGATCAGTTCACTGTGTCATAAACTTCTTTGGGAACCAGATTACTTGTTAGGTCATGTTTTCATCCTTGCTGTAGTGGAGCCTTTTCCCATTAATCTCTATGGTTTGTCTACACTGGTGTTTCTAGGCTCAATTCTAGCTAATGAAAAGGAGGATGGATCAGAAGAGTGCATGGCTCTTTCTTTGAAATCACCTAGAATTTGCTCAAACAACTTTTGCCTTTCTCTCATCGGAAGTTTCTTGGCTATATTATAACAGTCAGCTACAAACATCATGGGGAACCTAGTTTTAGATCTGTGGTTTTGAATTTCAGCTGTTGCCTTGCTACAGGAGGAAAATGCATAGTTAAGGAAAGGTAGCCACCAGTTGCTGCCTTACCCACACACACAAAAAGGATTCCTCATGGGCAAAGCACAAATTTGAAGTGGTTCAGCAACTGAGGCATCTATAAAGTCAGTCTCAATATCTGTCTTTACCCTTGTTTCATTTTATAATCTCTTTGATAAATCAACCCTTTTTCACATTCTAGATTATATTTTATTTTTAAGATTATATTTTAATTACAACATTTCTCCCTTCCCTTTCCTCCCTTCAAGCCCTCCCATTTACACCTCCCTGCTCTCCTTCAAATTCATGGCCTCTCTCTTTTCATAAATTGTTATTGTATGCACATATGTATTTTTATATACATTTATATTCCCAAATATAGCATTCTGAGTCTGTACAATGTTACTTGTATGCATGTTTTCAAGGTGGACCATTTGGCACAGGACAATCAACTGGTGTGTTCTTCCTTGTGGAAGACTGTCTCTCCAGCTCCCTGCTTACTCAGTTCCCTGTAGTTCTTGGTGTAGAGTTGAGAGCTCATAGACTTTTCCCCATACAATTTCACAAATTTGTTGGGAGTGTCTTTGTTCAGCTCATGTTTAGCCAGTCAAGTTGGTGGGATGTTACCAGGAAATATAATCTCACAGCAAAGTCCTTGATCCTTGTTGCCTCTTCAACTGGCTTTTATAAAGTACATAAAATTACATACATGCACAGGACATGAACGTCAAAGGAAAATTATCTAAGGGATCAAAGGAGACTAATGGACATGAGGGGTGAGAAAAGGGAAGAGCAGAGCACAGAGGGAGAAGATGGAGAGTACATAATATACTCTCTGAATGGACAGGCTGGTTTTAGGAAATATTATATCACTAAGGATCATTTTCTCATTTTATTTTATTAAAGGGGGTCACATAAGGCCATTTTCATGAGAGGATATTATGTACTCTGCATCTTCTCCCTCCATGCTGCTTTCTGTAAAGGAACTGCCACTATTGATGTTTCATTTTTGCTGTCAGGTCTCATTGTTTCTTGTCTTCCAGTAACTATGTCGCATGCAATTCGAGGCAGAGTTTGTTTGTTTTTCCCCATCACAGCATAGGACTCACTACTTATAGTATAAAGAATCTATTTAAATTATTAATTCTTTTGACTCTCTGTGTTCTTCTTATAATTTCTCAAAGCATTTGGCTTACAAACTGGTAGCCTATATAATCATGTGTAACATTAGTACATATATGTATGTTCCTACTTAATGTTTGCAAGTTCCAGTAGTTATTTATGAAAACATTATTTATATAAGGGATGAAATAGATAGCCAAATGTTTTGTGAAGTTTCTCTTAGATTTTGCTGCTCTAAGGAGATAGATGTTCAATGCTTTAAAAATGTAAGATTTCTGAACTTTACTGAGCATTCCTTGTGTAACTCATCTCTTTCTCATTTATATCTAATCTTGCCTACGTACTAGAAAAGTTTTTGTTTGTTTTTTACAAATCTTTTTCACATTATTTATTTATTCATTTATTTGTTTGTTTGTTTGTTTGTTTGTTTATTTGAGTCAGGGACTCACCATGTAGCATTGGCTGTCCAGGAATTCTATGTAGGCCAGCCTCTCTGCCCCCTGAGCTGTTGGATTATATGTGAGAGCTGTCATCCCCAGCTGTTTTCACACTTTTATTTATTCAATGTGGCTTTCTGGAAGAAATTGCTTTACCTTTGGGGTGCTCAAATTACATAGAGCATGTTGAGCCACACTACGCCATACCTGGCATCTGAACGATTTCATTTTGATTTCTGTGAACATCTTTGAACACAGCATATAGTCCAAAATACCTTCCACACTTCATGAGAAAAATGAATCATTCTATTCAAATTTAAGCTCCAAACTTAGTTTTTCATTAAAATTGTGTATGTTTCTGGGGATCATTCTTTGAAAGAAGGCA
Organism: Onychomys torridus; assembly: GCF_903995425.1. Lineage (NCBI taxonomy): Eukaryota > Metazoa > Chordata > Mammalia > Rodentia > Cricetidae > Onychomys > Onychomys torridus. The sequence goes on along the minus strand of NC_050451.1, from coordinate 85,235,953 downwards.
GTCTGGTATATAATTTACATTGTTTAGAAAGAAAAATACAATAAATATTATGTTTTGAATATATATTATCTCCCATAAGTTCATTTGCTGAAAGTTTGGTCCATAGATGGTAATTTTTTATGGCAGGTGCTGAAGGCAGAGAAAGGCATGGCTTACCTGTAGGATGTGGGTGAGTGCTGGGTTTTAGTTTATCAACTCGTTGGTCAGCGCAATGTGAACAACTTTGTTGTAATTACCTTTCCTGTTGTGGAGCTCTGTACCAGCATAGTTTGTAAAGAATAGAGGCTACCAACAACAGAGTGAGATCCTAGAGATTCTCTTTAACATTGTAGTCAGGTCTTTCCAACCATAATAAAAAAATCTGAGTTAGAGAAGTACTTATATTAGATCTCTGTTCCTCATTCCATGTTGCAATCTTTGCATATTCTTTTCTTTTTTTTAAACTTTTGCTCTGAATGTTAGCATTTTAAATTATATTTATGTTCAAATGAATTTTATATTTATAGATCCAGTATAGATTTTTTTTTAATAATCGCATCCTTTTATCTTCATGCTCTTCATATTGCTCTTGCTTCATTTAAATCACAGTCATGTATGAACTCACCATTTAAGTTGAGGTGTTTCAAAGCTGTAAGTCCATTTTATCGAGAGATGAATTTAACTGTTTTGGATCACTTCTTTTTTGATAACTCCAAGGTAATTGAAAGTCAGTATATCCAAAATAAACCCACTGATTGTTGAACACCCCCCCAAAAAAAAAACCCACATAGTTACTGCCTATAAATTTTTCTACTTTTTTTTTTACTTTTTTTGATTTTCAATTTTATTCAAGTTTTTTGAAATCCTGATAATACAGCAAAACACAGTATTAAACATTTTATTCTCTTGATATTTTTATATTTTTTATACAGTTATAAAATATGCTTTTATAAATAATATATAAAAATACTTTTTTTTTGTTATAAATTCTGAGTAATTTCTTGATGTTTCAATTTCCTTATTAAACACTTTTTTTCCGAAAGCTCTTTTATTTATATGTATGAGTATGATTCTTCATGTATATGCGCATACATATGTACAGGTGCCCAAAGGGAATATATTATGGTGTCAGATCTCTTGGAACTGGAGTTACAGATTTTTTCAACCTACCTTATGCAGAAGCTAAGAGATGAACATGGGTCCTCAGGAAGAGCAGCATGTAATCTTGACTATTGAACTATCTCTTATACAAAATACATTTTGAAATAATTAGCTTTACCTTTTCATGTTTCCTGACTCTCAAGACTTGAAGTCTACTTTATCAAGAGTTTGGTAAGTTGACTGCAATCATTTTTGTATGAAATAATAGACCACTCCTCTATAACTTGACAAGCCAGGCCTCCAGCATCTGCACTATCTCAGCATCATCTTCTATCCCATCAGCATTTCTTTATGCTTTAACCACTCAGGTTTTTAATTTTTTATTAAATTTTTCATTTATTTTTCACATGGAACACACTTTCCCCTCTCTCCTCTCCTCCTTTTCCCTGCCTTCACTTCACTCCTCCTACATCACCATTCAGAAAGGGGCAGGCCTCCCATGGGAGTCAACAAAGCATGGCACATCACCTTGAGGCAGGACCAAGCTCCTCCCCAGTTAACCCAACTTGGGGATTGGGTTACCAAAAGCCAGCTCAAGTGCCAGAGACAGGTCCTGATCCCACTGCTAGAAGCCTCACAAACAGACCTCCGGGCTGAACAACTATCACACACATGCACTTTGCGTAGGTCGGTCCAGTGCAGGCTCCCTAGCTGTCAGTCCAGAGTCAGTGAGCTCCCACAAGCTCAGGTTGGCTGTCTCTGTGGGTTCCCCTATCATGCCAGGGAACCTCTCAGGAATCCAAAAGAATGACCCCAGCTAACACTCCTTTAGCTATGTATTTACTGTATGGCCAGGATTGCATGAAGTACTAAATCTGTTTATAGACGAAACTAAAGATGTTAATGCAGGCTTGGACACTAAGTAGTCTTCTTTTCAAACATGTTACTATTTCAGAATTAGCTACGTGGGAGTATTTATACCACACTATTTCTCCTTAGTCTTTATTTCTTTGTTTTTCCATTTCTCATCTTGTGATAAAATAATTGATAAGTGTTCATCAACAAATGCTGAGTGATATTTGACACGTATTTTATGAGAAAATTTCTCTATAGTGACCTTTATATTGACCTTTAAATTGTGTAGGAGCTATTTATGCAATATTTTAAAAATGTAAATATGGTCAGCCAGGACTAAATAGCCAGTTGTAGATAAGTATAGATCAACAAAACTAAGGCAAAAAATCGTATGGAAAGTGTTTCCTTAGGGTCACCACACAGAAATTGTGGTCCAGAGAGGATCAAGGATGCATCTCATGCTGGCTGCTGAACTTGGTAATATGTAAGAGTCTTCCATGTGGAACTTGTTTGGAAGGCATGAAGGGATCAGGAAGAGCAGTTTGGGCTTGGCTTTCTGAAATGCCAGAAGAAATCATTTGTGAAAATGCTGCCTCAGTTGAAGAGGATACCCCAGGGCTGAAGATATGACCGAGAAATCTGGTGATATTTTATTGGTGCTTTAACAAATAAAACTTGCCTGGAGATCAGAGGAAAAAGTCAGGTACTGCATTAAATTGTCAGGCAGTGAGAGCACACATGCCTTTAATCCTAGCATTCGGGAGGCAGAGATTCAACTGGATCTCTGTGAGTTCAAGGCCATACTGGGAACAGCAGAGTCAGAGGCAGTGACACATGACTTTAATCCCAGCACTACTTAACCATAGAGGTCTGGAGGTCTGTATAGACAGACAGGAAGCGACAGAGCTGGGCAGAAAGAGAAAGTGATGTGGCTAGACAGAGAAAGGAAGATGGCAGGGCACAGAAAGGTACATAAGGCGTGAGTATACAGTAAGAAGCTCTCTCTTGGGCTGAGGACTTTCTAATGGCAAGAACTTGTGGCCATGGCTTGTCCTAGATCTCTGATCTTTCAGCTTTCACCCCAATATCTGGCTCCAGTTTTTTTTTTTTTTTTTTTAATAAGGCCATTTAGCAATTCGTGTTACAGAGAAAAGCTGAGATTTGCCACTCGAAGACGACAAGAGAATGTACTAATGAAAGGACAGCTTTTGGAGGTCTCGGGATAGTAGGTGGCCAGGCCTGTGGAACCACAGCTAAGGGTAGCAGCAGAGGAGTGGAGACGGCCTGAGCTCAGGAAAGAAGCTGTGCTATGGAGTGCAGACGCAGAGAAGTAGAGCTGCCCGTGCCTTTTGGAGTCTGTATACCAAGTACTGGGCTTCATACACCAGTGAATTCTGGTTTTGCTCTGCTTTAATTGTGGTTATGCTCAGACTCTTATCTCTCGGAAGTCTTTAACCTGGCTTTGATTACACAGGCAAGTACAGTTGAGAGATTTTGACTCTTCAAGAGAACTTGGACATTTTCATTGTTGAAATATTTGAAGATGATGCAACTTCTAACATTATACTATGTTTCCTATTGTAATATTACTATTAACAGCATACTGGGGGCAAACAAGAAAGGTAATGTGAGTGTGTTATGCTAGCAGGTGGTCAATTATTTTGGTGTTTTTTTGTAAAGTTGGCACGAGCTAGGATCATCTAGGAAAGGTGGCCCTCACTTAAGGAAATGCCTCTCTCATAATGACCTGTAGGAAACTCTATGAGGCATTTTCTTGATTAATAAGATTGATGTTGACAGTAAGAGGGCCCAGCTTACCATGCAATGATACCCAGAGCAGGCGGGCCTGGGATGTATAAAAAAGCAGGCTGAGGAAGCTGTGAAGAGAAATCCATTAATCAGTGGTCCTCCATGGTTTCTGCTTCAGCTCCAGCCTGAGATTCCTGCCTTTGCTTTCTGCTTCAAGTGCCTGTCTTAGGTTCATTGGAGGAAGACGAACTATATGCTTTATGCCAAATAAGCCATTTTCTCTCCAATTTGCTCTTGGTCTTGGCCACTATCATAGCAATATAAAATTGCAAATACCAGTGATTAAAACACAAAGGTATAAAATGAATGTAGAAAGAATGGAATGTCACTTCAGCTAAAAATAATCTCAAATTACCCGCTATAGAGTAATTTTAGCTTGACATAGAAAATGAATTAAATCTCATGAGATACTAAGATTATAGAAGCAAAACCATGAGACAAAAGTAGTTTGGAAGACTAAATATAAAGTATGTCTATAACAAGTTTTGGACATTGATAAAATAATGTTCTATATTAGTGAAAATAAGGTTGGAAGGGAAAATATAACTTATTTTTAAAGGAAAGCTAACAATATTTATTGATGATTTTTCTGCAATAGGAGGCCCAAAGGTGTCCAAAGGGAGAGTTGATTGATATATCATCTGAAAGGGGGCAAAACTTCCTCGAGGTTTTGCAAAAGTATCTGTTGTTAATTATTGGAAAAATAAATGGAAAATATATAGTGGCTTTCATTTTGATAGTTTTAATATATTTTCATAAAAACAAAGAGGAGAATTTATGTAAACACAATAAAAATGAAGTACATCAAATAAGGTATTTAAAGTGAAACAAATTCATCCTTAGGGAGAAAGAGTACACTTTGCTTTTTCCTTTAGGAGTAAATATATTTATATATAATATGTATAAAACACCTAAGCACTAAGAATAAGTTATTATTGAAAATTAAAACACATAAAAATACAAACTGTTAACATACATATATTAAAGTATTCACAATACTTTAATAATCTTAGAGATAACTTAAAATGTTTATTCATAAACAAATTGCTATAAAGTATATAGTAGAGAAATAAAATGTGCTTACACTCAAATTTTAAATACAGAATAATTCATATCATCTGTTAAATCAGATCAAGATTAAATTCTGAATTACATTGTAAGCATCATGCCCTAAGAAAACATGATGGCCAGCAATATAATAGTCATGTAATAAAGGTGTTCAACTATATTTCATTTTAATATAATTTAGTGTTTTTCACAAATTCATGAGATTGGTAAATTATTAATTGGAGTGAAATGGAGAAATACTTTCCTATAGTTCAGCTACATAATTTTTATCAGACAGAGACAGAGAGAGATGGAAGGATGGGCCAACGGAACAAAGGAGAGAGAGAATATTTCATTGCTCCAGTTGACACACTGACACACTGACACATTGACTTTAAACTTCCTTATCTGTGAGAGGTAAATTTCAGTTGTTCACAAATGTCCCCACCCCAAGATACTTTTTCCCATAGCAGCACATGCTAAGACAGTAATTTATGAGCTGAACTTTTATCGTGGAAATTTGGAGGAACCACCGAGAGATAATATGTAATGATTCATGTAGTAAGGTAGATTTTGAAACTAGGACTTTCCCTCCATGCTTGACAGATTCTGAACAGTGTTCAGGTAACTACTACTTTTGTCTAAGGTATTTTCCATTTCATCTCATAAACTGTTTTATTTATGAAATTTTGCATATCTGCTTAAAACTGTATTTTCTGAAACACCAAGCAAGCATGATGATAAATCATACTTAGGGATTTTTCCCCTAATATATTTAAAAATGCAAAATAGTCCCATAAATTTCTATTATACTTTACATTGTTGAAAACTTCTAATAAACTACTATTTTTTTGAGAATACTCTGACATAAAATAACTATCTTGGTTGTAAAGTTTAGTATTAATCTGGTATTAAAATGATTTGCCAAGAATGTTGTCTTTATCATTAACATATTTTAGAAAAATGGCTTTGTGCTATGCCTTATTTTTATTTAAAATGAGAGCATATATATATAAGTTTCAGCTTTACCATATATAATAAGGACCAATATATGTAATCCACATCATTACAACATTTAATGATTCACAAGGGTCCTATGTACAAGTTTACCAACTTATGCTATAGATCAGTGGTTCTCAGCCTTCCTAATGTTGCAGCCTTCTAACGCAGTTCCTCGTGTTGTGGTGACCACCCCAAACAAAAAACTGTTTCATTGCTACTTCTTAACTGTAATTTTGCTATTATTATGAATTGTAATGTAAATATCTGATGTGCATGATATCTGATATGTGACCCCCAATGATATCATAACCCACAGGTCAGGAACCACTGCTATAGATTATTTAAAGTAAGGACCACTTTTGTTTTATGAAAATAACAGAATTGAAGAAGAAATATATTCTCAAAAAGGCTTTAATTAGCTGTATAACAATATTGTTAGCTAGAAAAAAAAAGTGATTTGAGCCACAGTACATGAAACTTAACTTGTGTAGAATTGAGGTGAATTTACACGAAGCAATTGAGAGAAAACACTTGGGGTTTGATGGAATTTATTCGCTGACCCTGAAATGTCTACTAAACATAGATACTAATGTGGCATACCTCCCTGCTGTGTATTGTGCTATGTGACAATATATCTGCTGAGCCTTAAACACACAAGCATATACACGTACAACTTTAGCTTAGTGCAGTGCATCAATGTGAATAAATATAATCTTTTTTTGAAAAATTTTTGTCTTTCTCTACATTGGAATGAATGATGTGGCACTTCACACTGAATTTCATAATTGTATAGTTTTGAGCTTAATTTCCTCAAACCCCAAATTGTTCCCTTTATGCCCTGGAGCACTGACCTAATAAAAATGTGATCACCATATAGGTTGAAATTTATTACTTCACTAGTGACTTTTTATACGAACACATAGCACAGGAGAAACTAATTTGTGTATTAGGGAAAGAAATTAATTAGCATAGAACAAAGACTAAGTGAAGCTTACTATTTGAAGTGAAATGTAGCAATTTCCTGTTGTCTAACTTGTTTGAAGAATTAAGATTGATCTTTAGACTTCAGCTAAACATTGACTATTTAGATAGACTCTAACTCTAGTGGGTGCTCATAATTGGCATATTTGTAAATATTTCTATACATGATATAACCACTTACTGTAAAACAAGCCCTCTCTGATGAAGGCTGAGGATTCAATATTCTGTGGGTATAGTATTGAATGATAAGTCATTAGGGGGTCTTTTGAATTCTAATCTGCTAAGTAGGATAATAGTAAGAGGTTCTCCACTAGGGCCTGGCCTATTGCTCTTTACACATTGAGCCTTCTTACTAGTCCTGGTTAATTTTTAACATAAACATAAGTAGGTAGGTAATAGTCTTCTATCTTTAAGTGATGATTTTGAAATTGTTCAAAGAAGTAAGATTAGAAAGCATATGTTTTACACATTTATACCCTATGTGAATTTTCACAAAGTGAAAATACAAACTTGCATATTAAAATGTGACATTTTTCATGTCATTTCATTCTAGAAAAGACTTCAAATGATTGAGTATTTCATGAGAAGACTTACTGAAAGATATGTGGAGAGTACTTTTTCATCTTTCATGTTTGTTTACCAAAAATTATACTTGATCCTATGAGATTTGCCAAGTTTCACTCTAAGAAAATATAAATAAAGTCTTCCACTACCTAAAACTTTAAAAATAAAATAGATACAACAGGAGAAGGACATCCTTTTGTGGGGAGAAAGGATTAGTGGAAAGCTAAGGTGACAAGAGAAGGCAGAGAGTTGGGGTGAATATAATCAAAACATTGCATACATGTATACAAATATAAGGCAACCCATCATTTGGCACAAGTAAATTGCATGTTAGTAAGAAGAAAACACTATCAGTTACAGTGTCTGACACCATAAACTTTATAGGTTTAAGACAGAAATGGTCAGGTGAAAGATAAATGTTGGCAATACTGCTAAATATTTTCAACAATCTCACCTTGTCAAGAGGTAGGGTCCAGTTCATTCTCTCTTGTGTTAGACGATGTATGTTACTTGCTTCAGAACAGTAGATTGAAGAAGGAACCATGGCATATCTTGAGAGAGTTGGTGAAAGTCTCAGACACCCCATTCTTGCTTCCCCTCTCTCATTAGAATGGAATACATGGGCAGCTCAATGCTAGGTCAAGGTTACCCTGTAATAGTACTCAAGAGGAGTCATGTCTCTAGCTATTGGCTGCTGTCAATAGTTTTACATGTAGTGTAAGTCAGCTGAAAGAGAAGACACTCAGCCACAGTTAGGCACTGATTGTCTCAGAGAATTCAGCTAAGCTATTCCCAGATTCCTGACAAGTAGAAACCGTGGCATAGTGTCTACTATTTTATGGTGCTAAAAATTATGGATAGAGATTTAGCTTGGCAGTTAAAAGCACTGGCTGCTTTTACACAGGACACAGGTTCAATTCACATAGCAGCTCATGACAACTAGCTGTTCTAGGAGATCTGGCATCCTCTTCTGGCCTACTCAAGCACTAGACAACCACATGGTGCAAAGACACATTACAGGCAGGCAAAATACTCATACATCATACACATAAAATGAAATTAAAATATTTTAAGAAGAATTAAGTTTTGGGTAATGGAGAATTAGCTAACACACTAATGCAGAGCAGGCAGTTACAGCTACTAAAATAGGCAAAACACTGCGAGGTTTAGGATTACAAAATAAATCATTAGGATCAGAGTTCTTGTTTTAGTTTTTTTTTTTTTTTTTTTTTTTTTTTTTTTAACTTCAAGTAACATTGAATCTGAGATGTGGTAAAAGAAGCATATTACTTGCTGGGTGGTGGTGGCACATGCCTTTAATCCCAACACTTGGGAGGCAGAGGCAGGCAGATCTCTGTGAGTTCCAGGCCAGCCTGGGCTACAGAGGGAGATCCAAGAAAGGCACAAAGCTACACAGAGAAACCCTGTCTCAAAAAACCAAAACCAAACAAACAAAACAACAAAAAAGAAGCATATTACTGGTTTTGTTTGTTTGTTTGTTTTGTTTTATTTGTTTGTTTGCTTTTGTTTCAGGTTCCTAAATAGTCTATGTATGTTTTTAGTGTGTATGTGTGTATTCATTGGTGCAGGTACACGGATAAGCATCTGCATGTTGTACCAGAAGATGATTTCAGGTGTCAACCTAACGAATAAGGTCCATATCCTTTGAAACTGTCTGTTACTGATTTGGAGCTCACCAATTAGTCTAGGCTAGTTGGCTAGAGAGCCTATGGGATTTTCATGTCTCCTTTTCCTTTGATCTGAGATTATATGGGTGTATCATCATAGCTGGCTTTTTACTCGGGTCCTGGGTGAATTTACGACTATATACTTATGAGAAAAGAACTTTACTGAGTGAACTATCTCCCTAGACTCTCATAGTTTTAATATATTCCTTATAGACTTTGCATTTTTTTCTATTTTTCTTCTTAAGGATGCCTTCTTCGCAAACATTCAAGAGGCTTATTATAGAGGCATTTTTAATACCAAATAGTTCTGAAGCACATAAACTTGCTCCTTCCTTTGACTCCCTGGGCAAAGAAAGTTTCTGATTTTAATTTTCTTAATTTACTTTGAGAATTTCATGCAGAAATACAATAAATTTTGCTCATATATAATCCCCACCACTGCTCTAAACTCCACATTGTTTATTATTTGAACAAATGGTTTATCCCAGGCTAGGTATGGCTCAGGGAAAACTAGCAATTTGGGGAAGGAAATGTACATATTTAAAAAAAAAGGTTAGGAATAGAGTTTTCAATATTTCCTTTAAGCATTATGAGAACGTATTTTAACAGATTTCATGTGTACTGCAGTCATTCAGTGACATCCTGTAACTATTGACCTAGGCAGTGCTCAGCTGGTGACCTAGGATTGATGAGTACCACATATTACTATTAGAGTAATTAATCATGAATATGTGCACTTGTGTAGATTGTGCAGATAGTGGCACTTTTCTCAGGATAAAAATTACTTCTTATATGCTAGCAGTAAAGATTTTGGCATACTTTCTTAATAAAACTAATGATTATTATTTCTCTTTCTAATTGCACATGTTTATTCATTGATTTAAAATATTTTAAATGATCTTAAGCTTTCCAAACATATTCATGAAAACATATTTATGGCTATACAATTTCAAATTTTGTCTAAAAGCAGTTGTATTTAGTTTTCACAAATTTCCTTACATCCCAATAGAACTGATATCTTCTGCAGTGTCTAGAACAGGCCTTCTTAACAGATTCCATCCGTTTGGTTGCAATCATTGCTGTTGACTTTTCCCCAGAGTACCCAGGTCCTTTTGTGAAGTGCTGGGTAGAGCTGTGGTATGCAAAATGGGGAAAACAGATTAATTGCCTTTAGAATAGTAAATGAAGTCTTTTAATTTAATGAATATTTCAGCTGAATCAATTCACGTTGTCTCTCTAAAGGCAAAATCTCAAAGAGAGAAAATTTTTGGAGTGACCTAGAGAGCAAATTAGAACCTCTGTGAGGTTGGCTACAGAGAGTCTTCCCCCCTGCGTGCCAGTTATCCCAGTGGCTTTTATAGACTCTGCTAACTTTTAATCCAATAGGCTTCAGTAGCTTAGATTTACAAATTATCCTTGAGCATTGTGAGTTGTGAGGCTAGGCCAGGGGTTCTCTGCAGCTGCACTCAGTTAACACAAAGTGAACTGTGGAACAGGAAGGAACAAATTGGGATGGGTAGGCTCAGTCAATCTACTTCAGTGAACAAAGAGCTGCAGCTCAAATATTGACAGTGAAGACCACTTCAGTTTCATAGCCAAATACATGTCTGAACCAACTTAATTTTGTACCTACAGCCTAGAAGCCAAAAACCAAGGCAATTTTCTTCTTTTTGCTTAAGCATATTTTTTATTTAGTTATTGTGTCTTTTTTTCCCATTTGTTTAAAAACACAATAAAATACTGATGATGGAGTGTCTTTTATGGACAGTCGAGGGTAACAGATGCTGATTCTTTTGTTTAAATAGGCTGTTTATATATTTTCATTAATTTATAAACATTAACATTTATCTGAAAAACTTAAATTATTCAAACATCATCATTAGAAGTAAGCTCAGTATTTGTTAAAAGCACATGTACAGTTTTGTTTGTCTGATACTGTTGGCAATTTATTTTTCTGATTCTTTTTTTTTTTTTTTTTTTGAGCTGAGGATCGAACCCAGGGCCTTGTGCTTGCTAGGTGAGTGTTTTACCACCTTTTCTGATTCTTATATAAACCTTAGACATCTATCTAATGATTACTTTAATAAAAATGTTCAAAGAGCAAAGCAGAATTCTTTAAAGAATGTAGCACACTGGATGTGAATATCCATTTCTTAAAAACAAGGCGTTTAATTTTTTAGTGTGCTAAAACAACTAATAATTTCTTTATGTATATTTATTTTAACACTGTTTCTGAGCATTTACCTCCTTGAATGGCACGTTAGACATTAAATTACTCTTTTGTTCTCCATTCACATAGCATAATCTAAATCAATTCATGAAGTTAAAATCAATGGCGGTTTTTAGGACATAGTAAAATATGTCAATTAAAACAAGCCAGTGTGGTATAAGGTAAATTGTTAAAAGCCAGAGAAAAATAAATGAGAACTCCATCTTCTGAAGCCCTGTCCTGTACCAAGTCAACTGCAAATGTGAAAACTAGATAGACCTCAGAAATGTTTAGTGCACTCTTGGATCATTGTAAATCAGTATAAATGAAATTGAGAAAATGGAACGTTAATACTCAAATATTTTAACCTAGAAACTCATGTAAACATTTGTTTGAAGTTAACTGTCAAACAACATTTTTATGTGGCTGATAATTATCCTTTTATAAATGAATTGTATATCATACATAAATAGATAAAATGAGTTACCTATAGGATACTATAGCATGCTTGAATCTCTCTTTTTGGCCTCCTCTAATCTCAGAAGTTACTAGAAGTTTGGGGAGACTTTTCTAAGTATAAATTGGTAACACCCAAAGAAACTTGCTGAATGTGTAGGGGTGGAAAAATGATTAATGGAGTTAAAACCTTTCTAAAAATCAAGTTTACATTTACTTTAATGATACAGTTTCATCGGGAACTTAACTCTCCTCTGGCTTGGTTTATTTTTTTATTTTTTCTCAGTATCCCTCTATATTCTTTCAAGACACTTCTAAGCACTTATTTTTACAAGAGTCATCATTATCTATGAACTGTACTAACTGGGACAACTCATATTTTCTCTTTTAGAAGTAATTTGAACAGCTTGGGATAGGAGATTTATGACGAACATGAATATACGAATATACCAAAGAAGACTAATGTACCACGTTTATGTAGTTTGAAGTTTATAGCTTCCCTCATTAAGCAGCTGGCCGGTACTAACCTGAAAGAGATTTTGTGATTTAAGGGAAATGTGTTCCATCCTGTAAGTTAATCCTAAAACTGATTAGGAAGCATCTTTGTATGTTACTTTTTAAAAGTTTATATAATATAATTAAAATAGTTTATGCACTATTGATTTTAAATTATCTATTATAATTTCATATTATTGATATTTGTTAGTTTTCTAAAACGTTAAAATAAAATATCTAAGAACTACGTTTTTAAAAAGTCCCTGAACTTTCTTTTCCTATCGTTCTGGAGATCTGAAGTTAAGATCAAGGGGTAGGCAGAGAAGGGAACATTCTGGGCTATGTCCTTGGCTAGTAGATACTTATCTTCTTTTGGTGTCTATATGTTGTGTTACCATTGTATTGACTATATATAAATTCCTTTAAAATAAACCAGTGTGTGTGGGTGTGTGTAGGGTGTGATATGTACCAAATAACATGAAGGTCAGAGAACATTTTTTATGTCTGTTCTAATCTTCCATGCTTTTTAGGGCAAAATCACCTTACTGTTGACTCATGTAGACCCAAGCTAGCTGACCAGAGAGGGGTTTTTTTTTGTTGTTGTTGTTGTTTTTTGTTTTTTTGTTTTTTTGTATTCTCTTGCCTCTGAATCCTATTGAACATTATTGCATCTGGATTTATATGAGTTGTAGGAATTCAGACTCAGGTCCTTATATTTAAAGGATATTTGTTAACAGTCTCTATTATTGACTTTGTCTCTTTGACCAAGAATCTGACAGGAATCAAATGAAAGAAAGAATGATTAATGTTTTCTTGAGATGGTATTTTTTATCTTGATAGTGAAGGCCTGGCAGTAGGAGCAGTTTGTAACAAGGTTGCAGTATTAGATAGATATCTGGTTAACAGAGATGGTTTGGAAACAGTGATACTGACAGAAGCCAGTGTTAGGCAATAGCATATGAAGTTTACACTCTTGGCCCAATTTTCTTCTGTGAGGTCCTACTTCCGAAACATTCTACAAACTCCCCAGGCAGTGTTAGCATCCATGAGCGGTGACAAGTCACGTAAGCCCAAGAGGGGTATTTTACATTCAAGCTACATTGCAATAGGAGATGCTATAAGCAAGAGCTTAACATGGAACTTTTAGTTTGACACAATTGAAACCAAACTAGATAGTAAGTTGTAAACTAATTCCTGTGCTTACTTGTAACTGTGGAGAATTTTACATGCTATGAAGTACATTAATTTTGTATTTACTTAAATTTTTATATTTATTTATTTATTTTGTGTCAGAGGGATGTTTGGGTGTGCAACAGTGGAGATTCATGGAGGGCATGGATGCAAAAATATGGTGGAAGTAAGAAAATAACTTCCAATAGTTGCTTTCTCCTTCCACCTTATAGACTTCAGGATTTAGACTCAAGTCATTGGGCTTTCCAGTAAGTAAGTTTACTCACTAAGCCATCTAATCAGACAAAGTATATGAATTTCAAACATGGAAGGTGATGACATTTAAACAGTTAATATATTTGTAGGTCATGCATGATTTTGATGAGATACAAAATGGTTTCTTCACCCATTTCCATGAATATATCCCCAAATCAAACCACCGTTCCAGTTAATCATTAGTTTTTTGTTTTTTTTTTTCTCATATGGGCACTGTGTTTTGTGTTTTTATGTCCTTCAAATGACGAAAATTACACACTATGTCTACTGTTTCATCTGAGTTATTTCACTCAACATAATTTAGTGACTGATGAGTGCTGCTCATGTTTAGTCGTTTTTTCCACGATGATACAACGTGTTAGCCCACCATGTTAGCCTGGTGAATGTCTCTGGGTGGGAACATCTCCAGCTTTGGTCCCTTCTTCATTCTTGACATTATTGCACTTATCATTCACTCTTTGGACAGGGGATTCCAAATTTCATAAACATTTTTAAATAGACTATTTTGTAAAGGAAATCAATAAACTTTAAAGATGTCCCCCCATTTAGCTGATTTTCATTATTACTATTTTTCTTTTCATGTTTTGATTTTAAGTTGTTCCTTCTTTATCAAGTTCTCTGTTTAAAGAATCGATTCTAATTTCAGAGTTTCACTCTCTCCCACAGTCCATAATAGGTTAAAAAGTGGACAGCATTGCTTGTGTCTTGACTGATATTTTAGCTCACTGCAGTTTTACATCTGACCTTTGGAACTCACCCTGGAATTTCAGAGTTGGAGTTCAGCTATCTTTGGAGGGTATTGTATACCTTATATGTATATCTTATACATAGAATTTTAGATTTCACCCTCTGTTCTCTTTACATCTACGCTATGTCTCATAAATTCCTGGGTTTTGTTGACTCATTTGTCTCTTTGTTTTGAGCCTCTGATATTGTATTTTAACTTCATTTGCACATTGTTCAGGTATTGGAAATATATTGAGATTACCTCTTTATTGTATTTAATTTGTATGCTTGAGTGTACATGTGCAGTGCAGGTACCTCCAGAAACCAGATGTGAGGTTGAATTCTCTGCATTTGGAGTTAAGGGAATCTTGTGCTGTCTTTGAGAACAATAGGTGTTCTTGTACTCTCCAGACTAGTTTGTTGGTATTTTAATGGAAATTTTTTTATAAAACCCTGATAATTAGTGTATAATGAAATATATACACTGCACATATGTGTGTACATGTATATATACATAAATACAGTATGCACATGTATACATATGTATATACATGCACACACATATGTACTGATTCCTGATAAATGCATTTAATGCTCAATGACTGGTGAACAATTTATTTCCATGTCCTAATTATATATGAACTTTTGTGACAAGTTTTAACAATTGTTTTTGTTTTGATTCTGAGATACCTTTAAAACCTGCCTCATAAGGAGGACTGCTCACTCTATTGAAGTTACTGAAGCTTTCTCCTGTGTAAGAAAGAGTGCATGAGGGCTAACTGAAAAACCATTTATCTATTTTAGAGTTAAATCTTTTACTATGAAAGGGCCAAACTGAAGTGCCAACTTCTGCACACCATGAGATTATCTACTTTCGGGGTGATAACCAAAAATAAACCAAAGCTGTATGTGTGGATTACATATTTTTTTTTTTTTTTTAGCATTAGGAAATACTTGATTTTCTCTACCACTCCTATTTACTTCATCATTTCTGAAGGAAAACACTTTTCTCTGAATTGATGACTACTTATTTTTCAGCTAAAGTAAATACAAGTCTATATCTCTTTTCATTTGTGAGAGATGCTGACACATTCTGTCACAACATAGCTTGAGTAAATGGGAAAGTGACAGCTTCCTGGCAAAATTTTAAAGAGATAAACATCTATTTTTGTTTAAACAGCCACTAAAAAAAACACTCAGATAGAAGCTTTCCAGGTTGAAAGGAGAAGGCACGCATGAGTGGTGCAAACTGGTAAATGCATGCAAGCCAGAAAACTTGTGATGTTCACTTCTGTTGTCTTGAATCACAGCGTTTTTTTCTCAAACTGAATGGCAATATTCTTCATAGTACAAATGTGATCAAGTGAAGCAATCCCCAATAAAATGGGTTAAAATTGATATAAGTAGGAACAATGCATTTGAAGTTGAAGTTTTGTACATTTTCTTTTACCTGATGTGGAAGTACATCCCAATTTAGGGCAAATATAATCTTGCAAGCTTTGTTGGAAATGTCTACACACACATTATTGGGGCTTATCCTTTGCGTGACACTTCTAAAATGGCTTTACTTATTTATTCTTAATAGGCAGAGTAGTGTCAAATTTAAGACATTTCTGAACTTACTGTTCAAAGCAGTCCTCAAATTCAGGTTCTGTCCTTCTTTGTTCCCTCATTAATATTGTACAATAGTATGCTATTACCCATGGTTAAAATTATCCATTTCAAAGGTAATTTTCCTTTATGTCGATTTTACTGTTATGTGTGTTACTGCTTTCATCTGGACCTATTTCTCTTTAAATTGATCTGCAAGTACACCAAATGATTGTCTCACATATCAGTATTGCTTCTAATCTTTACACTTTCCCATTTGCAATAAGAGATATAGAATAGAGTCTTTAAGTAACCATAAACTTATATAACAGTTGTGAGTGTTTAACTCTTTAAATTCCACATAGTTTAGTAAGTAACAAACTGTGCTGTGTTGGAGCACACCTTGAATACCAGCACTCGAGAGGCAGAGGCAGGTGGGTCTCTGTGAGTTTGAGACCTGCCTGGTCTACAGAGTGAGTTCCAGGATAGGTTCCAAAGCTATGGATATACCCTGTATCAAAAAATATTAAAAAATAGACAAAAGAAAAGGAACTGTGTGTTGGTTGCTAGGGTATAAGATTTCTTTATTGTCTATTGGTGGTTTGTATCAAATAAAACAGCATCAGATTTTTAAATCACATTTGTAATTTCCATTGATGTCTTTGCATAATTATAAATTTATTCTTCCATTTTTTGCTTTAGTAATTACTAGAGTTTAATGCTGATTGCACTATTTGGCTAGGCTTTTCATTTCAAGCTCACAGTGTAGTCCTGCATCACCTTACATAGCTCCTGGGAAAAAAATACTGCATCCATTTTGAAAGAGAACAAGAATTTTGAGTTCACTTTTCAGTTATGAAACAGGCATGTATAGTTCTAGACCTTTTTGTATACACAGATATTAGTGATATAGGATCATATACTGAAAATTGATTGACATATACTGAAAATTAAGATGACAATTGAAACATGAACTAATTTATAATGTATTCAAATTATTTCAAGATTTGGCCACCCGAGATATTTTTGTAAATTGTAGTTGAACAATAGTAAGATTATAAAATGTTAAGTTAGCCAAAATTGCTATGACATTTTATGTTAATGTGAAATATTTATTTAGTCTCTTAAAATCAAAACAAAGTTCAAAATCTAAAACTATTTAATTTTTCTGAATAGAAATTTTGATATATGTGTTTTTAAAACACATAGCTAGAACATAGATAGATAGATAGAAAGATGATAGATAGACAGACAGATAGGTAGATACATAGATAGATACATAGATAGATAGAATGAGTTTTAGCTTAAACTTCTCTGGGGCCCCTGTTGGTATTCTTATTTACATGGCCTTGATGGTTCACAGTCATAGGCTAGAATTCAGCCTTGAAACAAGGCATTTAGACAAAAGCAGGAGCATTAATAACTAGAATACAGACCACAATGACTAGTCTCCAGTACTCAGATATTGACCTACTCTGCTGCAAGAAGTGAAAAACTAGGGCTTGGCCTTAAATAAACAGTATGTTCACTTTATATTGATGTCTTTTGATTAACAGTAGACGACATCACTCCAGAAAGCATTTGCAGTGTCAGTAATTCCATTAACAAAGAAGCTACTTTATTATCAACATACTGTAGATTCATTTTAATGTGTCATTTGCACTTCAAAGTCACATAACTTTTATTATGGTAAATCAATTAAAACTATTTCTCATGATAATTTATCTTCAGCAGAGTTTATCATCTCAGAGAATGCAATATTTCCCAATTTAACTTCCAAGACAAAAGTGATGTAATTTGAATGCCTTTTACTGAGCTTATTAAGCATAAAGATCACAGAAATTTCAAACCCAGAAAGATAACTGTTTCATCTATGTGATAAAATGAAAGGCATATTTTTGTAGTGTACTATAGGTTGTGGAGACAGTATGTTAATTAGCAATATAACCTCATTTACTGATTTTTCTCTCTGCTACTTTAAAAGATAATATAGTAAATGCACACAGTTGCTTTGATATTAATTTTGAGGAGAACATAAAAATCTCTATAAAAACAATTCATTGAACAGAATTTCTGGATGATGCTTTCACATGTTTTGTTAGTTTCAATGGCTTTGTAAGAACATTCTTAGAGAGTTTAAACCTATTTTCTATCTTTGAAAATTGTCATCAGTTTTTCACTTTATTGGATATTTCTGAAATAAACAGTTTAAATATTCATTCACAGCCTAGAAATATTTGTATGGTAATGGGATTTTATGCTCCCATAAATTGAGGAATTAAACTGAGAAGATATTCAGGACATTTATTCCAAGGTTTTAGCATCATTGTCCATAAAAATTTAACCCAAAACCTTTGTTAATGAGATAGTAGGGAAAATATTTGTAATCTCTAAGTGGCACTCAGAATTTGCTATCTAGATGCTGTATAAAGGTATACAGTGTGCTTAATATAATTTTGATTAGGCTTATTTTTTTCATGATAAATCAAATGATGTACATGACCTTGTACTTCACAAAGTATACAAATATCCCCAAACAATCTACATTTAGCATTACATACCTGTGGCTATATTGTATTTGTGCTGAAACATGGTGATATTTTACTTGTATGTTAATAAATAAAGTTTGCCTGGGGATTAGAGGAAATAGCAAGCCATTTTAGTAAACACAAAAGTCAGGCAGTGGTAGCACATGCCCTTAATTCAATCACTTAGTAGGCAAGGTCTCTGTGTGTTCAAGGTCATATTAGGGAACAGAGCCATGTGTGGTGACACATGACTTTAATCCCAGTACCAACCATAGAGACCTGGAGGTCTGTAAAGACAAGCAATAACAAGAAAGTAAGGTAGCTGGGCTAAGAGCCAATGAGAAGGCAGAACAGCTAGGCAATAAAAGCCTGGGTAGACAGGAAGTCATGGCATTCTGGAAGGTGAAGAGCTGGTGAGGAAAGGTTAGTTGCTTGCTCTCACTATTTCCCTGATTTCTAAGTCTTTCACACCTATATTTGGCTCTGTGTTCTTTATTTAATAAGACTGCTTAGAAATTCGGTACACATACCTATTAATTATTATATAAACAATTCTTTTTAGATACAATAATGTCACAAATGTTTTACCTTAGATAAGGCAGATGCAGACATCTGATAACATGTCAATTAACTGTGACAGTGTTTCTTTCGATCTGTATTATTGCCTTGCTCTGGGACAAAATATTGGACAAAAGTAACTTAAGGAAATGGGTTTATTTTGGCTCAAGGTAGAAGGTCCAGTCTAAATGGTGGAAAGTCATGGTGGGAGGAACTGACTCAGCTGGTCACACAGTATCCACAGCCTGAGAGTAGAGAATAATAGATCCTGTTCTCAGATGGCTTTCCCCTTACAGCAGTCCAGGGCCCTAGCCTAAGGAATGAAGCTAGCCATGTGGAGGATAGGTATTACCCCATCAATCAGTATAATCTAGAAATTCCTTTATGCGCATGCCCAGAGATATTAAGTCCCATCAGTGCTAGCCTTCAAAAGTGCACTTGTCACCTCAAAATTCAAACATACTACTTTTAAAATCAATTGGTATGTAGTTACATAAATCCAGCTTTGTATTTAACATTGTAATTCTTCCAGTTTTTGTGACTAAATGACTTTTTATATGTGTTCAGCTACATAGTAAAGAATGCATATTTTCTTGTTTTTTTTGGGGGGGGGGTATTTTCCTACTATGTAGTATCAGTACTTTTCAAAATAGACATACCAGTTTCAAGCCACACATTCCTCCTCTGTTCCCCGTGGACTCATGTTCATCTTGTAATATTAATTTCAGTCTTATTTTAAAAATCTCCACAGTTTTTAATACCACTCTTTCAGCATACTGAGAGTCAGTAACTATGTTGATAGGTTCTGAAAAATCCATGAATACCAACAGAATAGCATACAATTCCAATTTTTGAACTGAATTAAAGGACTTTGAACCACTTTACTTAAATTTTCTGATTTGTAACCTGCCTTTCCTTGTTGGTTGGCATCTGTATTAAATGTCTGAACTCCAGATATGGGTTTTTCATGTACAATTTGAGGCAAGATCCAATCAGCTCTCTTTATAAGATAAATTCTATTGCTTTTAGGATATTTGCTGTTAATTTCTCCTAAAAAATTACTGCAAGCTCTTTGCCAAGGTTCACTTTCTGTCCATAATTTTTCAATGTCCTCTTTAGTTAAAGGTACAACAATTTCTGCTGGGTCTATTCCTGATAATTGACGAAGTCTCAATTTTCCTTTCAAAATTAAGTCAGAGGTTTTTACATAAGTTTTTAATTTTTTATTTGGTTTATTTGGTAAAAATATCCATTCCAATATAATATCTTCTCTCTGCATTAATATTCCTGTAGGAGAATGCCTAGAAGGTAAAATAACCAAAATAGAATCCAGCTTTGGATCAATCCAATCCATATGTCCTTCATGTACTTTTTTTTCTACCCAGGCCAATTCTTTCTCAGCTTCAGGTGATAATTCTCTTGGACTATATAAGTCCTTGTCACTTTCTAAGGTTTTGAACAAATTATTCAGTTCATCATTTTTTACCCCAACAATAGTTCGTAGATAAGAAATGTCCCCAAATAATCTTTGAAAGTCATTAAAAGTCTGTAGGTGGTGATCTCTCCTAATTTGCACCTTTTGAGGTCTAATTTTTTGTAGCTCTATTTTATATCCTAAATAATTAATAGAATCTCCTCTTTGTATCTTTTCAGGAGCAATTTGTAATCCCCAGCAAGGCAATATTTTCTTTACTTCTTCAAACATTCTTTCTAAAGTATCTGTATTTGAGTCAGCTAGTAAAATATCATCCGTATAATGATAAATTATAGATTTAGGAAATTTTTTATGTATAACTTCCAAGGGGTGTTGTACAAAATATTGGCACAGGGTTGGACTATTCAACATTCCCTGTGGGAGGACTCTCCATTGAAATCTTCTAACCGGTTGAGAATTATTATAAGTAGGCACCATGAAAGCAAATCTTTCTCTGTCTTTTTCTTGTAAGGGTATTGAAAAGAAACAGTCTTTAAAATAGATAACTATGAGAGGCCATCCTTTAGGTAACAGAGTAGGCAAAGGAATTCCAGATTGTAGAGAGCCCATTGGCTGAATTACTTTGTTAATTGCTCTAAAGGTCTGTTACCATTCTCCATTTACCAGATTTCTTTTTAATAACAAATACAGGAAAATTCCATGGGCTAGTAGATTCTTCAATATGCTGAGCATTTAACTGTTCTTCTACTAGCTCTTCTAAAGCCTGGAGTTTCTCTGTTGTTAAAGGCCATTGATGAACCCATACAGGCTTGTCTGTTAACCATTTTAAAGACAGAGCTGTTGGTGTCTTTGGAATATCATCAGTTTTTGTGCCCTGTTCTTGCATAATATGGATGGCTGGTGACCACTCATTAGAATAATACCTTCTAATATTTCTCTCAGAAACATGTGCTAGTTTATGATTTATTTCTGAGGTTGGAGGGATGTTAATCTGAGTATTCCATTGTTGTAACACGTCTCGACCCCACAGGTTCATAGCTATGTTAGCCACATATGGTTTTAATCTGCCTCTCTGTCCTTCTGGGCCTATACATTCAAGCCATCTTGCACTCTGTTTCACTTGAGACAGTGTTCCAATTCCTAACAGTTGAACATTTACCTCCTGAAGAGGCCAAGATGGATGCCAAAATTCTGGGGCAATTTTAGTCACATCCGCACCTGTGTCTACCAGACCAGACAACAAAACACCATTTATTTTTATTGTTAATTTTGGTCTTTGTTCATTTATAGAAGTTTGCCAAAAATTTTTCTTTATGGTTTCTCCTGAATTTTCTGTTCTCTCTTTCTCAGTTGTTCCATTAATTTGAGTAGCCTGGTTTATTCCAATAGGCATTTGGTTATTTAATTGCTCTGAGTAAGGGTCTCCTCTATGATTGCAGGACAGGTCTGAACTGGATTCACTGTAGTTTCCTGGGAGTTTCCTGAAGACTGAGGCAAAGTATTACCTTGTCTGTCCCTTGTTGATCTATATTCATTGGTCCAGTGTCTTCCTTTACCACACTTTCTACATACTCCAGAAGGAAGGGGCATTCTATTGCCATTGTTCCTTGAAGAAACATTGTCTCTAGAAGTGCCCTGTTTACAGTCCCTTTTCAAATGTCCTTGTTTTCCACATCCAAAACATCTGACATTCCTCAAACCTCTTGAAATTGCTTCTCCTACCCACATATTATCATGATCATGAGCCTCAACATTAACCGTATCTCTAATCCAATCTTCTAAGGGTGCAGATCTCGCCTTTAACGGCCTGATTATTCTCTTGCATGCTTCATTTGCATTCTCAAAAGCCAAAGATTCAATTATTATCTGGCTAGCTTCTGAATTTGGGACCATTCTCTTTACTGCTGAAGTCAGTCTTTGTAAGAAATCTGTGAAAGATTCTTTTGGGCCCTGTATAACCTTTGTAAATGACTCAGTTTTCATTCCTGGTTCCTCAATTCTGTCCAGTGCATTCAAGGCTGCCATTGGGAGCAGTTAGAATGCTGTTTAAAGTTCCAAAGCGCAAGCCTATTCTGAAATTTAGGACAATAACTGTGAAAATCCCAGAACATCAAAAAAATAAGTTTCACAATATCTAATGGCAAAAGAATAAAAGTTTTGTTTTGTATGTTTTTTTAAATTTTTCTTTTAATTTGGTTTTAATTGTTTTGCAGGAGGAGGTTGCAAGGCCAGAGGGTAAATATAAGAGGAGATAGATGGGATCTGAATTCATGATGTGAAATCCACAAAGAATTTTAAAAAGTTAAAAAATAAATAATTTTTTAAGAATTCTTTTTTTTGAATAAAGAATTGTGTGTCAGCTAGTTCTTATGTAAATGTGACTCAAACTAGTCATCTGAGAGGGGGAAACTTCAACTGAGGAATTGTTTTCATAAGACTGGTAAGTCTAAAGTGCATTTTCTTAATCAGTGATTGATTGGGGACTGTCCACTCCATTGTGGTTTGGACCACCCCTGGGCTGGTGGTCTTGGGTACTATAAGAAAATAGACTGAACAAGCCATAAGGAGCAAGTCAGTAAGCAGAATTCCTCCATGTCTTCTGCATCAGCTCCTTCCTCCAGGTCCCTGGCCTGCTTGACTTCCTGTCCAGGCTTCCTTTGACAACGAACTGTGTAATACTGTGTGTTATATATTAAGCAAAATAAACCCTATCCTCCCCAAGTGGCTTCGAGGTATGATGCTTCATCATAGCAATAATAACTCTAAGTCAAAGAGGGAATAGCAAGAAATGACCAAAACAACACAAGACAAAACCCGGCAGTGAAAATTTTGTCTTTCTCCCCCATGTCCAAGAAATGAGGCTCCTGATGGAAAGTTTGTGTGGCCAAGACCTTCCAACCTTGTTGTCTATAGTACCAGATCTTTATATGTTGAGCTCTTTGCATGCATACAGCTTTTTTGGGGGAAGTCCAATACTTCTGCCATCTCAGATCTTACAAGCTCCATTGCAATTTAGTCTTAACGGTCACATGTTCCTTCCATGGAGTCTCTGTGATGAAAAGACTTTGAAGTTGCCACAAATGCCTGGCCTTATCAGCTCTGTGGAACTATGACATAATCCTTTATGACCCCTTGAGACTGTACTTTTCATACTAAGGAAATGATACTATAAGGACAATGTTGTTAAATTCTACAGTGCAGGATGGAGTCTACATTCCACACATACCTACACTTCCCATGGAAATCTTTCCCTAGTCACTTCTTTTCTGGGAACACAGAACTCCTTGAATAGTATTCTCAGCTTAGGCTGTTTATTTTTAAATGAATTTGAATTTTCACAAGTCAAGGTTTGGATAGTAGTAGTCTGACTTCGGAGATGTTTCCTCTTGTCCTTGTGGAGAGCAAGAGGCTTCTGTTTTCACAACTGCAGTCTCCTTTATGTTATCTCTGTTTATTCTGCTCTTCCACATGCTCCAGTTCATTTTCTTGACAAAATGAGCACAGCTTTTCTACCTTTCTTCACCACTTGTTGCTCTTTTTCATTTTATCTATGGAACAGTGTGCTGAATAACAGCCATACCATACTCTGAATGTTCTTGTGCCTTGAAAATTTGCCCATCGCTTTTAAATCCAGGAGTTATTTTTAAATGTAACTTCTCAGGGCATAATGCAGTTAGAACCCTCTTTCCCATGTGAAAGTCCATGTTTCTACGAGGAACAGGCCTCCAGTTGTCTACATTTCTAACCTTTCACTGGAATAGCCCATTAAATTGTCTATACAGTATTCATGAGCTCAAAATTTAAGACTCTTCCACATTCTCCCAAAAGCTAGTTCCAAAAGTCTGAAAATCACATGCTCATTTTTATCATATCAATGACCCCATATTTCCACACAACTTTTTTGTTAGTGTGTTATCTTGTTACTAGGACTGTATAATAGGTACTCTAATGTTAGTAGGAACCCAGACCTCAGCACAACTGACACTGTGGTAGAAGTACCATTCATATTCAAGCCATAAAACTCAGCAGATATAGACCACACTATCTTCCAAAACAAAAACAAAGACCTAATCCATTGAAATCCTGAGAAAGTCTCTACATGTACTTACTTTTCTTTGGCTTCTATAGTTTTGCCTCTGGCTAACTGTTCTTATTGAGTATGCCAACTCAGAGTATGGTTGTTGTGCTTAGAAGCTCACCATGAGAAAGACTTGAGACTGCTCTGTGGTGCTAAATGCCAGTGTAGTCATTAGTGACTTTCTATTGGCTGGAACCCATGTCCCAGTAGTCTTCTCTGGTGGACACCCCACAATGGGGATGGCATATCTGGAAGAAGCACCTTGGAGAGGGTTCACTTTGGCTCACAATTCAAGGTTCCTCCTACCACTGCAGTCAACTTATCTAGAAAATCTCCATTACACTCAGAGATTTGTTTACATGACAAAACCAATCAAATTGACAATCTATCACACTACCTGAGATTAAATCAATGGCATTATCAACCATATTTTCCTAAAATCTTCAGCAAAATCAGCATGTTTAAGCACTTTGTGTGGGTTCATCTATTTAAAACTGGATGATTAAGCTATAGTTTACTTACAAAACACTGAAGTAATTAACTCTGTGTTTCAAACTTACAAACTTACCACCTCTTTCAAGTCCTCTGCATTGTAAAAATTTTGCCCTTCTGAAAAAATACTTTATATATTTTGATGAATGACATGAAACTATAACAATGGGTAAAAGATACAAAACATTAACTGGGCTCATCGTTTTAAAAATAAAACTCAATAGAAATAGAAAATTTCACAGGTTAGGTATTTGTTTTGTTGGTTGGTTGGTTGGTTGGTTGGGTTTTTGATGGTGTTCCCCTGCCAACTTGCTGTGTATATGTAGTCCAAGCTGCTCTTCAATTCACCAGCCTACTGTTTTTGTCTCTTTAGAGGAGCTGGGATTAGATAGTGCCACCAACTTATGTCTAACTCTGTCTATCTGTGTAAATGAGCAGGTATATGTCCTGAAAGAAGCCTGGAATATTTCAATGTTATTTGGAAGCAAAGCTTCAATAGCTACTAAATGAATGCTGTGATTCAGTTTTGTTTTTTCCAGACAACAGCACAAATTGTCTTTGGCAACCATTCCCTTCAGGAAAAAAAGGGGGAGGGGCTTTTATCAATCATTTTTTCAAGGGATATGACACTTTGATGTCCTAGTTGTAGGCAGATGTTTCTTTTTAGACATTTTATGTTCTGCAGTACAATACTTGATGTTCTTTTCCATCTTTAAAATCATCTTCAAAAAAGAGACTTTATGTCTCTAAGTGTCTTACTCAGGTTGTCTATTGCTTTGAAGAAATAACACAACCAAAATAACTTGGGGAGAAAAACAAGTTTATTTGACTTACATTTCTACATCAAAGTTCATCATCAAAGAAAGTCAGGCAGAGACTCAAGGCAAGCACCCAGAGGCAGAAGCTGAAGCAGAAACCATGGAAGAGTGCTGCTCATGGATTGCTCCACTTAGCTTGTTCATTTTACTCTCATATACCAACCTGACCACTTGACCAGGCATGCATTGCCCCAGGGGGTTACACACTTCTATATTATTCATTAATCAAGAAAATACCCCACAGATTATACTACTGATCAATCCTATGGAGTCGTCTTCTCAATTAAGATTCCCTGCACTTGGGAGGCAGAGCCAGGCTGATCTCTGTGAGTTCGAGGCCAGCCTGGGCTACCAAGTGAGTTCCAGGAAAGGTGCAAAGCTACACAGAGAAACCCTGTCTTGAAACCCCCCCCAAAAAAAAAGATTCCTTCTTCAAGACATCATGGGGATAGGAAGAAAGCAGGTGCTCGGAAGTTCCCAGGAATCCATAAGGATGACCTTAGCTTAGACTACAAGCAACAGTGGAGTTGGTGCCTGAACTGGCTTACCACAGAAATCAGGTAGGGGAAAACCCTAACTGCCATCATAGAGCCTTTCTCCAGCAACTGATTAAAGCAAATATAGAGATCCACAGCCAAACACCAAGCCAAGCTCCAGGAGTCCAGGCAAAGAGAAGGAAGAGGGATTCTATGAACAAGGGGCATCAAGATCATGATGGGGAAATCTACTGAGACAGCCAAACCAAACTAGTGGGAACACATGAAATTTAGACTAACACCTGTGGAGCCTCCATGGGACTGAACTAGGCCCTCTGAATAAGCAGGACAGTTGTGTAGCTTGATCTGCTTAATGACCCCCCTGGCAGTAGAATCAGGATCCATCACCCCTGGTGCATGAGCTGGCTCAATAAAAACATTTCTTTGGTTATCATCTAAATCTGTTTTGTGAGTCATTTTCAGCTTCCTCATAATAATTCAAATTGGAAACATATCAGATATGCTTTCTTTAGCTGTTTTCTTAAACAAATGCTTATCTCATATAACACATCCCAGCCACAGTTTCCCCTCCTTCCCCTCTTCCCAGCTGCCCTTATCTCCTCTCTCTTCCAGAGTCAACATTCCAATGTTTCCCTTCAGAAAGGAGTCATCTCCAAGAAATGACAAATAGGACAAAACAAGATACAATAAGACAAAGAAAAAAGTCTTCATATTGCGTTTGGAGATGGCAACTCGACAGGAGGAAGAGTGTACTAAGGGCAGGAAAATGGGCCAAGAGTAACTCCTGCCCCCACTGTTGGGGGTCCCACTAAAGCATCCAGCTCGCAGCCATACCATATGCAGAAGCCTTAGTGCAGCCCCAAGTAGCCCCATGTTCACCGCTTCAGTCTCTCTGAGCCCGTATGAGCCTGCTTAGTTGATTTAGTAGGGCCTATTCTCCTGGCGTCATCCATTCCCTCTGACTCCTACAGTCTTTCTTCACCCTCTTTGTAGGGGTTCCCCAATCTCCGAGGGGATGAACCAGATGGAGACATCTAACTTACAACCTCTCCCTGCATAAAATCTGACTGTTGCTCTGTACACACTCCCATATGCCACCAGAGGAAGCCTTTCTGATGATGACTGGAAAAGGCACCAATCTAATAGTATAGAAAAATACCATTAGGAATCATTTGATTTTTATTTTTGTTTTGGCCAGTCCTTTTGGGGTCTAACCTAGGTCTCTGGGTTATCCAGTACCTGGTTTCTGGCCATCAACCCAGTGCTGGACAAGCACTCACTCTGGTGGCAGTCAGTATCAAGTTAAACCAGCCATTGCATGTCCACTCACACATGTTCTGCTCCACCATTGTCCCTGAACATCTTGCATACAGGATAGATTGTTGGGTGAAGGTTTTGTGGTTGGGTTGGTATCCAGGTAGCTTGAAGAGTACATTCCTGCACAAAGAGAATAGAACATAATGGAAAATGTTCCTTGCATGTATCAGCATTCAGTGAGGCATGTAGATGTCCTTGGCAATGGGGGCCCATTGTCAGTTTCTGGAGAGAGTGACCCTCTGTACTAGGATTATGCTGGGTTGGTTGGGAATCTCCATGGGACCCCCTTGGCCAACAACTCAGTTGATTGCAACACCAGCCTATCACTGGAAGCCTTGGCTGGCTACAAAAGTTGACCAGTTCAGATTTTGTATCCTCCATTACTATGAGTCCTCACTAGGATCAGCCTTCTAGATTTCAGTATGTTTCCACTGCACTAAGTTTCCGCACTATCCCCCCACAATGTCCCATAATTCCAGCTGTCTCTCCCACTCTTTCTCCCTACCTCTTCTCCCCCAACCTGATCCCTCTTGCTACTGTCCTCAAACACCCTCAGTCAACCCAGAAAACCTATTTCGCCTTCTCAGGGAGATCCATCATCCTTCATAGAGCCCTGGATTGTAACTTGATTATCATTTACTTAACAACTAACATCCATGTATAAGTGAATAAATACCATATTTGTTTTTCTGGGTCTGAGTTACCTCACTTAGGTTGAGTTCTTCTAGTATCAATCATTTTGCCTGCAATTTCATGATGTCATTTTTTTTAACAGCAGAGCAATACAACACTGTATAAATGTACTACTTTTCT
The DNA here is from genome assembly GCF_903995425.1 of Onychomys torridus. NCBI lineage: Eukaryota > Metazoa > Chordata > Mammalia > Rodentia > Cricetidae > Onychomys > Onychomys torridus. Next base: position 85,207,469 of record NC_050451.1, on the reverse strand, counting down.
TTATATATTCATTGGTTGAAGAACATCTAAGTTGTTTCCAGTTTCTAGCTATTATTATAAAACCACAATGAACATAGTTGTGGTAGAACTGGTGTGTCCTTTGGGTATGTATGTCCAAGAGTGGTATAGTGTTAATTGATTCCCAATTTTCTGATGAACCTCCATATTGATTTCCATAGTGGCTATACAAGTATGCACTCCCACCAGCAATGGAGGAATAATCCCCTTGCTCCACATTTTCTCCTGCATGAGCTGTCACATATATTATTGATCTTAGTCATTCTGACAGGTGTAAGATGGAATCTCAAAGTAGTTTTTATTTATATTTCCCTGATAGCTAAGGATGTTGAACTTTTCTTTATGTGATTCTCAGCCACTTGAGATTCCTCTATTGAGAATTATCTATTTGAGAATGTACCCCACTTTTAAGTGGGTTATTTGTTGTTTTTTTTATGTCTAGTTTCTTGAGTCCTTTATATCTTTTGGATTTTAGTCTTCTATTGGATGTGGAGTTCATAAAAAATATTTTGCTCTTCTGCAGGTTGCCACTGTGTCCAGTTAACACTGTCCTTTGCCTTACAGAGCTTTTCAGTTTCATGAGGTTCTATTGATTAATTGTTGATCTTAGTGCCTGTGTTATCAGTGTTCTGTTCTGAAAGTTGTCTCCTTTGCCAATGTGTTCAAGGATTTTACAAAATTTCTCTTCTATTAGTCTCAGTATGTCTAGATTTGTGTCAAACTCTTTAATCTACTTGCACTTGAGTTTTGTGGGGATGGTAGATATGAATCTATTTGCATTCTTCTACACGAAGATGCCCAGTTTTGCCAGAACTACTTGTTGCAGGTGCTGTCCTAATTCCAGTGAGTATTTCTGGGTTCTTTATCAAATGTCAGGTGTTCGCAGGAGTGTGGATTTACATCTGTGTCTTCAGTTCTATTCCACCCATCCACGTGTCTGTTTTTATGTCAATATTATGCAGTTTGTATTAGTGCAACTATACACTACATCTTGAAATTAGGGATGGTGATATCTCCATAGTTCTTTTATTGTTCAGCATTTTAGCTATTCTAGGATTTTTGTTTTTCAATATGAAATTGAGAATTGTTCTTTTAAAGGTCTTTAAAGAACTGTGTTGGAATTTTGATTGGGATTGCATTGAATCTATAGACAAATATTTAACTAACTTGCTTAATAACATTTAACTCTTATTTTTAAACTTGTTCAGATTTTTTCCTTTTTCTTGTTTTTCCCAGCCATAAAATAAGAAGAGATAATATTTCTATGTTTTCTCTAGCCAATTGCATTTGTCTGTATCATTTACATCATGTAACTTCTTAAACTAAGACTATTTTCCAAATAGAACAAATAGTTAAGAATATTTTCTGATTTGTTTTTTATTTTTTATTTTTGCTCACATTAAAGTTCAATTCCAAGTTTCTTTATGGCCTGTGGTAAACTAGAATATGTTTCTACTTAACAAGATAAAATAAATATTTCATAAATATTTAAAAATTTATGCTATTCTTCAGTCAATATGGATTATAAGACAGTTAAATTTGGGGAAAAATAATATTATACTTACATTGTTCTTTCAAACCACTTACCTATAAAGTAGAAATTGTTTTCTTTGTATATGTTGTTTGAAGGAACCAGAAAAGGAAAGTTAGTAGCTTAGGATAGATTTTTATTTCTATACAAAATATAATCCCATCAAGTTACACTTCTCCATTGCTCCCTCAAACTCTTTCCAAGTGTCCTTGCTCCCTTGATGTCTCTCATATTTATAGGCTCTGGTTTCTTTTTCTTGAACTGTTGTTACCATCCTCATATGTGTGATTCCTGGTATCCACCACTACTCACAGAGTAGTGCTAACCTTGGGAAAAAGGAGCCACAACCCAAGAAATTAAGGCACAATTGCAGGGAAGTGAGATGTGCCACTGAAAATTTTACAGTTGACCTAAACCCCACCCTTCACTGAATTCTACTCGAGACAGAAGCATAGAACTTTAGTCTCATAAAGGAAATGAATACATTCAAATTGTGGGTATTGAAAACTCTTTAATTCATACAAGGCTGAAGAAAAATTAATGGCACCTTTGTATTCTTCATGGAAGAATATTTAGCATTTCATAAGTATTGCCTGAAATTTTGTGATTCTTCTGTTTGCTGTTATGCTCTTTTTAAGATAGGGTCTAGGTATGCAGCCCATGATGGCCTCAAACTCACTGTTTAGACGAGGGTAAACGCTAATTCATAGAAACACAACAGTGTCTGTCTCCCAAGTACTGGAGTTAAACGCATGGTGTACCATGCCCTACAGAATTCTTTTATTTAGTTATTTATTTTTTGCCAGTTTTCATTAGTTTATTTATATTGATTGATTGATTGACTGCCTTGGAGTGAAGGTCTATCATTTAGCACATGCCACCCAACCTGACAGTGACATCTATTTATACAAATTTGTATGGAGTACATTATGGTATTATACTCAAAATATACATCAAATTAAAATATAATAGTGGAAAAGTTGTTCTCTTTTTATGAAACATATAACAACATAGGATTTTTAATACATTAATGATATAATTACACACAAAATCAGTTCATTGAAAAAATTCAAATATTGAAGGATATGAATAATGTCAAGGCTGCTGATATGAAGCAAGCCCTCATTGGTGGGGCAGGTAAGAAACACTTCCATTGCAAGAAGTTTCAGGTAATTGCCAAGTTGGCCTCCCGCATCTGCTCATATTTTCCTTCCAGGTTCTCCTTATAAGTTAGGCTGTTTGGTGCTCTGTGACTTTACATGTTCTGTTCTTTTTTTGCGGTTCCCTTTGCTTTGTCAGGTGGCTCTCTTCATTTCCCATCAGGTTTTTACTTTCAAGATATTTTTCACTGGCTATCTTACCAACCAATACTATTTAGTGGTTTTTATGCTCCTGTTTTCAATGCTATTTGTATATATTTTAAGAAGCCTATAGACAAATTCCTAAATGGTCTTATTAAATAAAAAACACAGAGCCAAATATAGGGGTGAAAGCCTTAGAGATCAGGGAAATAGTGAGAGCCACCAGCCAACCTTACCTCACCAGCTCTTCACCTTCCAAATGTGTGCTACTTCCTGTCTACCCATGCCTTTTTATGCCTTGTTTTTCTGCTCTCTCATTGACTCTTAGTCCAGCAACTTCACTTCCTTGTCACTACCTGTCTATACAGAGCTCCAGGTATCTATGGTTGGTACTAGGATTAAAGGTGTGTGTCACCACACTTGGCTCTGTTCCCTCGGATACACAGAGACCCTGCCTGCCTGCTAAGTGATTGGATTAAGGGTGTGTGCTACCACTGCCTGGCTTTTGCGTTCACTTAATATGGCTTGCTATTTCCTCTGATCTCCAGGCAAGCTTTATTTATCAAAGCACAAATAAAATATCACCACATTTCAGCACAGTAAAAGCAAATATATATTATGATGTGTAATAGAATAGCATGTGCAAAAAAAGTGAAAGACTAGATGTCGAAGACATGCACAGGGATATTGGAGTCCATAATTAAGACAGATATAAATAATGTAACACTTGGAAAGTCTCTTGACTCATGATGCAGTGTGGCACGAATCTGAGTGAGCCAAAAGGAGAATCATTTGATTATAGGACTTCCTCGCCTCTCTCTGATGCTGCTTTCATCCCTTATACTGAAAAGCAATCCAGGTGTTGGTGTATTCTTCTCAAACATAGAGTAGAAGGGGCTCCCTCTGGAGGAATTCAGTGGACTTTGCATTTACTTATTAAGGCATCCTTTAAACATGAGTCTGGCACTTGGCTCAGCAAGTCAAGGTAGCTTAGTTTGTGCTTAAATGAGAAGGAGGTTCCATGTTTGTCTACTGTGATTTTCAAGAGAAAGTTCAATCAGAGAAATAATTTTTCCAAGAGTCAAAACTGCTCTGAAGATATTACAAGTTCCTCCCTAGATTGAAAGAAATATTTACCTATAACCTATACCTTCTTCTAATTCCTTCTTAAAAAAAAAAAAAAAAAGAATCCTGTGGGTACATATAATAAAGTAGGCATTGAATGATGAGCTAATGTATTAAAATTAGACCATTATGCTCAGATCCAGGATGATACATACCTTAAATAAGGTACTGTTTTGCAAGTATATAGGTTCATAAAGCAATAGTAGATCATATATTTTTCTGATGTTTATTTAAATAGCTAGGGGAAATGACATGCTTTGTTTCTTGGACTACATAGTACAACAAGAAATAAAGTCCTCATTAGATAGCCGTGAAAATAGAATATGTTTATTCTAGTTACTCTGTTTTCCTTCTTCACTATATTATACTGATTTAAAATAACAACTGAAAAATAGGATTGAATTAGGTAATATGATGTTTTTTATTCTAGGTATAATAGACACTAAATAAATCTCTTTGACAATGGAATACATACTTATTGTGATAATCATAATCTACTGATTAATAGTTGAAACCAACTAGTAAAACCTGAGAATTTAATTTAGCAATCACATTATTACAAACATATTCACAAATGAGAAAAATAGCACTTTAAGTATTGTTTTCCATTTTGTTATTAATATAATTGTCAATTTTGTAGCCACACCTTAACCATGCATCTTTTTATGGAATCCACTTTCATTACTAGTCAGTTTTGCCAAGTCAGCTTCAGGAACAAGTAATTAAATTTAATAGAAGCCACCTTCATTTGGAATCTGCCGTCAATTTAAAGCCACAGGGAAAGGTAATTACATTTAATAGACACCATAGCTACTAGAAGGAGATGTATGGTATGTGACGTTAATCATTAGCCGAACAGTCTGAAAAGTAAAAACTCACTTAGAACGAACTCCTTAAAAGTAAACTAGGCCCTCCTCTTCTTTTTCAACTTTTTAGAAATAAAAGAGCAACAAATTGATGCTTGCTTGACTCAAATATGTCGTTGAAAATTTGCTGAGAAGATACAGTTCATTGATTTTGAGCAATGAAATAAAGGTAAATGGGGTTTCTGGATCTTGTTGCACTGTTATTAACTCTTAAGGAAATATGTATTGATAACAGTCTTCATTAAATATTCATTAGGTTCAATCACATCTTTCTTTTTCCCAGTTACTGACTGACACAATGAGCTGTCGCTTTTGCAATCTACCTGTCTTCTTTGTGTGCGTGTGGGTGTGCTATGGCTTAGGAGAATTAAGGATGTTTATCAAATTTTGGTAAATAGAAGTTTAGAATGAGAGAAATACCACAGTAAAGAGAAAACAAGGTGTTGATATGTGGTGAACACATCTATAAGCCTGAGTGCATTTCACTGAGCTTTTTACAAGTTCATTATTCCATTTGGTTCACAGTAAAGTCACCTTATAGTTTATTTTTATTTTTGTCTTCACAGTGTATGAGTAATTTTGGGTTATTGCTCAAAGGGTTGATTTTAGAATGCTTTTGAGTCAGATTTCTACAAGGAAATCATATGCAGCCCTTACATTTCATGTAGAGTTAGTACAATTTAAAACACTGTTTTAAAACTCCTGATTTCTTGCTCATTTGTGTTATTTCTGTTTAGCATTTTCATGCTTGAGCATGTTCTGTCTAGATAGACACAGAGGAACAGGAAACTAATGAAATGAGCAGTTCTTTTCGTCTGTGATTGAAAACAACCACAGGTACGACATTCAAAACTACAGTTGATTTCAAGACTCTCAAACTTCCTTAGAGCATGCCTACTCTAGTGACTTATGGAAGACACAAAATTACCTTTTCCAAATTAAACAAAAAAAAAATCTACTAACAAAAAATAGTATTTATTTTTAAGAAAATACTGACCACGTTTTTGACAAAAAATTAAAACACAATTATGTATTTTTCTACATTTATCTCCCTGAGCAATGAGAGTATGCTTCCATCCCTTCTTTGGTGGAATATCAGACTGTTGTTTTATTATCTTTATTAATTCTGTTTACAAATCTCAGAAGATGTATTCTGATGAGTTGTCTTTAAGTCTGCAACAAATAGTTCAGGGGAGCCAGACTTTATTGTATTTTTTAAACGGTGAAGAACTAAAATTTAACAATGATTTTAGAGCAGATGAGATACATCATTTATCTATTACTGACACACTGCAAATCAGACAAAAACTTTAAACATAATGCTGTCAAAAATTCTAAATTTATAGTAACTATTGATGCTATTTCTGAAAGAAATATAATCTAAATGGCCAAAAGAATGTTATCCCCAATTTTAAATAGTGCTTGCCTTTTATGTTTAAAAAGATTGAAGAATACAAATCTATACATAATTAATGGAATTAGAATTATTTGGTAAATATTCTAAAAGTCAATTAAAGTACTCTATATAATAATTTTAAACTGTCATTTAAAGTTTGGAAGAATTTGATGCATTGTTGTCAAAGATGAATCAAGTATAACATAAAGAGTTTATAGAGAATTAAAACATGACCAATTGTTTATACCAAGAAAATTTAAATCCACTACTGAATGTATTGTAAATATATATATTCACAAATAATATTTTAAACTTGAGGATTAAGAAATAATTACTTTGGTTCAGATAATAACTCTTCCAGCATAACTTTTTATAAAATTTAACTATTTACTTTTTATTGTTATGGTATTCTCAAATACTATATGAAAATAAATTGCTAAAAATACTTCCCAAAACAAAAATCCAAAATAATTGTAAATTTCATAAAGTTATATACTTCTTCCTATTGTTTAAAATCAAAATATTCTAATATTAATGATTTAGGAAGAGCTTAATAGTGTCTTTAGGATATCATTGCCAATGTTTATTAATAGTATTGAATATTACATAATACATCTATTATGATAAAGAATGTAGTGCCATTATGTAATAAAAGCACAGTTTTTCTTTTAATTATTCCACATCTCCATATTACACTTAAAGCAAATGCATCTGAGGTAAGTTAGATGTTACTACTTAGTTATTTTTCGTGTGTATTGGAATGATGTAAGAGAAAACAAAGAAAGATTAGCAAGTAGCATGTATTTAGTCGCATTCTTACAGTCAAACATTTCCAGCATTTATCCGTCATTCCCCAATATGTATGTAAATTTTTGAATTACAATTAAAATTTTCATGGTAAATGTTTTCTCCTGTATTAGGTGTGTTTTCTATTTCAACAAACCATGTATCACTGTGTTCCATCATTCACCCAGCATCTTTGGTCCTCCCTGAATTAAACAAACAAATATATTTTAATATATTTTATTTATCTGATTATCATCTTTTTATCAAATTTAATATTTTTAAATGTATAATTATATGTTACAATTATACTAGAATTTATATAACCACACACACACTAACACAAACTACAACAAAAAACTACCACATAAAGCTCCAATAATCTTGTGCTTACTAATCTTTATTTGTTTTTCTTTAAATCCTAATAAAGAGAAAAGGAGGAAATTTCTCACAAGAAAGAAATTGTTTCCCCAAATTATATAAAGACTCAAAATATACATATTGACTTTATAGCACTCTCTAGAGTAGGTGAGTAAATATAATGAATATAAATAATATATTTTATGTTTCATACTATCATTCTAAACTCAGTGTATATTTTATACTTGTACCTCACTTAATCAAACTAACATGCTTGGTTTGGACTAGTGTCTACCATGTTGGAACATACAGTCATGGACTCCTGACTATGTCTGAGTTGTGTAAAGCATCTCATCACCACTATATTAATTGCCAGGCTTCTGTCTCAGCAGCAGAATCATATTCTTCAACTCCCTACTTCAGAGAGTAGTTTTCTAGATGACACCGGTCATGCCTCTTAAATATACACATTCAGATCTAAGAACCAACATCAAAGATCCACATTAAGCACAACTTTTTTCAATTAGGCTACTTCCCGTTCAAAAGGCCTTGTCTCAAAGGCTACACAGCTGTGCTTCTGAGGGTAGATCACAGTAAATGTACAACTCTAGCCAGAGAACGGCCAGTGGATAGGGATATTGACAGGGAGAGGATGAATGAACTGCACCATGAACTGGCTTAGGTGAGGTGTCAGCTCTCCTGATATTTTGACATTCTCAAACACAAATCAAAGTACTATAAAACCATAGTTTAAATGAAATTTTCTCATTTGGGATAACAATGTTTCCTCCAAAACAAAAAGATCAACTAATCAAACCCCAACTCCCGGCATGAGAAGCCTTCATTAGAGATATTGGTCAATATAGCCTGAAAGAGTTACAAAACATTGCCAGCTATTACTTTTGCCCTTGGTTGCCTGTTAAGTGGAAGGAAGTCCATATTACTGAAGACACTATGCATTTCAGACACAGGTTCCAGAGGAGCATGAGCTGAACTGACCTGAAGCCTTCTCCATGGGAAGTAGCTTCCATGGAATAATACAGCACTATGCAATCTTCTAAAGGACAGAGGCATCTAATCATCCTACCCAGCATTGACACCCAGCTATGGACAACAACAACCACCAGCATGGCACAATAACCCTAAGGATGCAGGAGTGGCACACATATATTCGTGGTAACCACTGGCACTCTAATTTGATTTAGGGCCAACTCACTAGTAGGAAATCATATCTGGTATCAGAAGCTTAGATAACTACGCAGACTTGATGAATTCACGGGTATGAGATCAGAACATGAATCTACCACCTCAATAAAACACAATGATCCCTAACTACATTCTAAATATTTGTCCTTAAATCCACAGATAAGTGCAGTTCTCACTATTCACCAGGGAAAATTTTCTTTATAATAAATTGAGATGAGTAGAGAAAAAATACAACCAATTAAAATGCAGATCTGCTGAGTCCAAAACTAACTGACACATATACAACATACCTCCCGCAACTAAGGCTCAGGGAACATTATTAAAGAGGGTACAGAAAAATTGAAGGAGCCTGGAGACCAGGTAGTGTGTCTAGGAGATTGCGTCTCCAAGTAATGTTAGAAATTACATCTGCAAAGTCACACCAACATGACTGCCCAAACATGATCTGAGCAAGGACAATGACAGTAGACATGCTAAATATGAGAAGCAAAAGCCCCTGAAGCCTTAACAATACACAAAATACTGCAGGCAACTAAGGAATGCTGAGATGGGTATAAATTCTCTTTCTCAGAGAAAAGCATACCAATGAGCTAACCAACACCCTGAAAATATACTTAGAGGTAACATTGTATACCATGAGCAGAATATATTAACATATTTAGGAATATATATTTAGATGGTTACTAACAATTAATGAAAACAAGGCCAGGCATTTGAAAGAGAACAAGGAATGGTATAGGGCTGGGGATTCAGACCGGGGAAAGGAGAGCAGGTCATTGACGCAATTGCTAATGGCTACATAAGAGTTCTTCCGGGATTCTAGGCAGGAATTACCAAGATCATTAGATTTTGACCGCGTCATAGTGCACTGTCCTCATGTGACAGTAGCCAGGGCTGGATAGTCTGAAGAACAGATGCAGCCGGCAGTTCTGGAGGCTGAGACTGTCAACTTTTGAAGCCCTAGAGGAACATTCAAAAATTCTTAAATCACAAATGTAATGAAACTGGCTTACTGTTTTTGGAGAGAGGAACTGTAGTGACTGCTTCCTTCACCTATACCACCACCCAAGGTAATGAATGAAGATTTAAGGGATCCTCTTCAAGTTTCTCTTGGTCCTCATTAGAGACACCAGATTGCTGGAAAGCCCTTGCAATTTTACATGATTTTGTTTCTCTGCCTGAGAATAAATATTCTGTATTCTGTTTAAAAAAAAAAAAAACAAAACTGTTTTCCGGGAGGATACTCATGTTTGTCTTCTGGTCTCTACATATATGTGCACATGCATACACACACATGTTCATGCTCATATACATTTTCAAACACCCACAAGATTACTACATATCAACCAAGTAAATACAGTACAACAATATAATATGACTGTCACTTGTAAATGTATTTATTTGAAAATATTACCTTATAAAATACATTTTTAAATAATCATCACCTTTCAGATAACTAGATAAAAATTTTAATTATGAATGGTAGAGCCCAGCTGTTGTATTTGTTATCTTGAGGGATGTCTTTAAAATCTTTATCTACATTTACATCCTTATGTATATTCATATCCACACAGACAGCTTTAGGGAAGAGATATATCATGTTTTCCACTATTTTTCTAGCTTATGCCCAAGGATATAATAGATAGTAAGTACATATTAAAAGAGTTAAACAAAATGCACTATACTGGAATTTTACTTTTGAAAATGTGAAGGGACTCTATCAACCTGCTTCCAAGTTACAAAATGAATTTAGAGGAAAGCCAAACTTCTAGAAGAGAAGGCTCTAAACAATAAAAACCAAACAAACAAACAAAAAAAAACAAAAAAACAACTTTCTCCCATCATAGGTAGTGGACTCCAAAAAGCCTGCTCATGCATCAGGGATGGATCGTGATCCTACTACCAGGGGGCTCCTTAAGCAGATCAAGCTACGCAACTGTCTTGCCATGCAGAGGGCCTAGTTCAGTCCCATGGAGTCTCCACAGCTGTTGGTACAAATTTCAGGAGTTCCCACTAGTTTGGTTTAGTTTCCTCATTATGATTTTGATGCCTTTTGCTCATAGAACCCCTCAGCCTTGAGGCAGAGGTAGGAGCTTAGACCTGCCTGTACTAAATGTACCAGGCTGTGCTGACTCCCCATGCAAGGCCTTACCTTGTTGTAGGAGGGAATGGGGGAGGGTGAGTTAGGTGGAGAGGCTGGAGAGAGGCAGGAGGAGGGAATATAGGCATCTTTTTTGGTATGTAAAATGAATAAAAAAATTTCTTAATAAAAAAAACCTTCTCCCAATTTCCAGTGGTAGAGGTGTGGGATGAGTAATGCACATCATATGTATTTGTTGAAGAGCTTAAAATTTACAAAGCTCAGAATTTATGTAAACCATAGTCTATTTATCTATCGGCTCCTCAAAAGAAAGAAAGGGAAATCTTTGTACTATAACACAAAAACATGTTTCTAAGGATATAAAATATATGTAATATTATTACATATAATATATTAAAATACATTTTTACATATACTATATATATTATAACACATACTATATATAATATAATATAATATAATATAATATAATATAATATAATATAATATAATATATTATCTCATTCCCCATCAGGCAATGGAAGACACTGCCTTGAAAAAGAGTACAACTTTTAGTACCTCCAGAAAAATATGGTGTTTCAAGTTTTAAATGAATGTTTGCATTTTTATACAATAGTCCAGTATTTGCTCAGAAAGTTCTGATGGTGATAAATGTGAATAGATTAATTTCCAGCCTATTTTTAAATAGCACTAGGACCATAGGCAGGTCCACCAAACCTGGCATTTATATCTGTACCCTAGGAACCAAACTTAAGTTCTTATACTTGTTCTTACAAACTTAGCCAATTCCTCCAGCCAGATCCTCAGCATTTCTAAACAAAATTTCTCAGTTGCAATCAAAATGAGTTACCTCATTAATGAAAACTTACATGAATCAATCAACTCTCCTTTACTTCTCAACATTACTTCTCATGTAAAGCACAGGTATTACAATATATGATAAAGTAGTATAACAATGCTTATAAAATTATATTTTGACAAACTTTTATGTTTTTCTGTTTCTTTTTCACATCCTGTGAAATATTTCAATTACATAATATTACAAAATATAAAAATGTTATGTTATTGTACTTTCTCTATTTTTAAAAATAATTTAGTACAGTGTAAAAAGATGAGATGTATAAATTATTGCAATACAATATTACAATTTTGCATGCTAATTTTTATGTTTATCATGAAGATGTAATTATCAGAAGCATAATTTAAAAACAGAGCTCTTGCTTTCAAACAAGATTAGTAATATTAGACAGACTGAAACTTTTGCACTTATACATATGTGTATATACATAAGTACATACATATTTGATAACAACTAATTTGCATTGTAGCAAGGAGAGGGTTGTGGGAGGGTCTGGAAGAAGAAAGGTGAAAAAGAAAATAATGTAATTATATTATAAACATAAAATAAGTGAATGGATTCCAAAAACAGACCAGCAAATTTTTAAAATATATAATAAAAGATATTATCAGACATTGAAATCAGAAATGTTGTCACTTGAGAAACAGTTGCATGTCATTAGTGTCTATGTTTTGTCAATGTGCCTGAATAAATAGAGCAGGAAACACAGAGTATTTCCTCTTACTTTTCTACGTGAAAAATTTTACATTATAAATTTATCTTAAATGCTTAGATTATTTATGTATTTTACACAACTAATTTAGCATGAATATAAACATAGGTGGTCTGACTTAAAACTCTGTAACATTTTATTAAATAGTGTTTCATAACATTTTTTTTTAGTTTATAACAGGTAATAGTTGAGAATACCATCGTTCATATGTTTCCTAAATGCTTCAGAATACATTAATAAGTGTGTTCTCCTAAGTATAAATTTTGACATCATAGGATGGAAATTTCTTACTTTTTAAAAATGTATCTTTTAAAATAAAATTGAAGATTAAGAGATGAAAATCTTTTTAGTATCTCCAAGCTTAATTTTTAACTTTCTTTTTATTTATTCTTTGTGTCTTTCACATCATGTATCCCAATCTCACCCCTTTCCTATACCCTCACATTCACCCTCTGCCTCTACAAACTCCTCCCCCCCCCAAAAAAAAAAATAAAACAAAACAAAACTTAGGAGGAAAAAGGGAAAATACTCAATAAAAGGAAGAAGAAGAGGAAAAGCCCCTTTAGTCACACGTCTTTATACACATGCGTTCATCACAAAGACTCATTGGTCTGGTGAGGTCCCTGGTCTCTGTTACACTATCAAAATTGGCCCCCCGTCACTGGGACTCCTCCTGGACAACTTGCTGCTGTCCTCTGTTCTGGCCATCCTGCAGCTCTCGGTCCGCAGGATGCCCATCGTTCAGCCTGGGCTTCAGCAGATGGGGTGAATATAGGGATGGGCCAACACATAACTCTGTTTTTGGCTTATGTTGTGGGGTTCCTCAGCACTTTAGCTCTGCCCTGTCTTCACCACTAGGGTGCGATTTCCATCATTGCTCTGGCTAGTTTACCTCTTCCACAATGAGCAAGGGGCGGGGCCAGTTCTGTATTCACATCCTTTGGTCATTCTCCCATACCTACACCTTCAGGGCCAGCTCTATGGTGTTGCCCAGCGGAGGTGAAAATGCCACTCTCCCTAATGCTGCAGCTGATGAGGGGCAGGGACAGCTCTCCTATTATAACCTCAGGGCCAGCTCTGCCACCTGCCTCAGGCATGGATGGGCAGGAGGGGGTCATCTCTCCCCACCCATGCTGCCACATGACAGATGAGTAATGGGGATAGCTCTCCCATGCTCACAACTTCGAGGCTGGCTCATGCACACCTCCACCAACAGGGTCAGCTCTACTGTGCTGCCCAGGCGAGGTTTGGGATCCATATTCTCTCTAGTGCTGCAGCTGGTAATGGAGAGGGGTCAGCTCTCTTGTCCACCACAGGTGGTAGGGCCAATGGAGGAGGGCATCTCTTCTTCACCCTCACCACCAAATGGCAGACATAGTGGGGTATGACCTGCTCTCCCACTCTCACACACACAGGACTGTCACACCCACATCTCTGCCAAAAGGGTCAGCTCTACTGTGTGGCCCAGGTGAGGACCTGCTGCTTTCCTGAGCGCGGCAGCTGGTAAGGAAGAAGGTCAACTCCCTCATCTGTATAAGGACAAGCATTTCAAGTGCAGTTAAAAAAGCTGTACTTGTTTAGCAAATGGCAATTGTAGACAAATTTCTAAATAGTCATATTAAAATAAGAAACACAGAGCTAGATACAGGGGTAATAACTGAAGAGATCAGAGAAATAGCAAATAGCCACAACTAGCCTTAGCTTACCATCACACAATAGCTTCCACAGAGAGCTTCTTCCTGTCTAAACTTCGCTTTTATTGCCTTCCTTTTTTGCCTTCTCATTGGCTCTAAGCCCAGCCACAGTACTTCCTTGTCACTGCCTGTCTGTACAGACCTCCACGTCTCTATGTTTGGTATGAGAATTACAGGCGTGTGTCACCATGCTTGGCTGTGTCCTTGAACTCTGCCTGCCATGTGAAAGGATCAAGGGCGTGTGCTACCACCACCTGACTTCTTTGTATGATTCGCTACAAACGCTGATTTCCAGGCAAACTTTACTTATTAACATAAAAAATAAAATATCACATTTCAGCACAAATAAAATATCGCCACATTTCCCCTTTTTATTCTAATAAAAAGAAAAAAGTTATAACTAATATGAGAAAAACTATATACAATAAATACAATAACCATATACAGTATATAAAGCAATAAATACCTCAATAAAGTCTAGTACATTTGCATTTGACAAACTCAGAGAAAATATTGTTATCTGTCCTATTTTTTAAAGTCCAGAATGTACCTGAATCACTTTCTTTCATGACTTATATTACTAACAGAGAACTATCTTATAATGTCTTTCAAATTTATACACTTTACACCTCTTTAGTTAGTTTCTTTTCTGAAATTCTTAACAATGAAAACTATAACTATCTAATCTTCAACTCCCTCAGAGACCCAAGAAGGAAATAATATTACCTAATAAAACATGAAGTGCATGCAAGTGGCTTCCAAAAAATGTGAGTTGACAGAAACAGCCACCTGCTTGCACTGTCACCCAAGGTTTCTGCACAACATTGGGGCATCATCTTCAGCCTACAGGCTTAGCATTTCTCACAGACTCATTTGTGAAGTAGGATGTACACAAGGCCAACAGTTTGACCTCTCATTAGGTGAGAGTAGTCCATGTACCAACTAAACCTGAATTCTACCAGTGTCCTGTCATGACTGAAAATTTTAAATTCTGGAAATTGCTGATGTTTCCACTGTCCATTCTTCTTGGCTTGTGTGTGGCTTCATCTCAGCATCCCATTCTTTCTTGGCCTATGTGTGGCTTCATCTCTTTCTTGAGATTAACTCAATACTATTTAGATTAATTCAAGACTATAAATCAAATATTTCAGGTCATTCTAGTGAATTAAAAAATATGTAACTAAAACTGTATTTTGTCATAAAGGATTTTATCTGCATGTGTGTGTATGTATGTGTATGTGCATATGTGTATACTCATATACTATATAATCAAACTTATTACAAAAATGACTGTAAGCAAACCATTTGTGTATGTGGTTTTTATCATATATATGATAAATATGGTCAATTCATGCTTTTTCCATTGGAAGTGAAAAGAATGCACAAAGATTATTGCTCTATCTATGAATAGAAATATATGTGTTTGTAAGAAGAGGTTTGTTATTTTGGAGTGACACACAAAGAAAATTTTGATAAAAGGAAAAAACAAAGAAAATATTCCTAAAAAAGAATGAGTATATATTAAACATAATACTCATCTAAAATAATAATAATCTAAAATGGCTAAAATCATACTAGACTTCGGAGAAGAGAGGCAAAATTGATAGATGACAAAATGAAAGCAAATCTTAACATTATAACAACATGATCATTTAGAAAAATAATAACAGATTTTACTGTACAGCCATGACTCCTCCAGGCATGGACTATGTTTATTTTTCTTAGCAGTATTGCTGTATGAAGCATGGAAATCCCTTCAATGAATCAGATTTCAAGATCAATCAGAAAGTGTTTAGTTACCCCATAATAGTCATGCCCCTATTATACCAGAAGGCCTACCTTGCCTAGCAGGTTGTAAGTACATACCAGCTCTAATGCTGGTTAAGGGTATTGATATCCTTTCTTCCCCAGCATCCCTAGCATCTTCCAGTAGTATGAAAATTTAAAAAGGTTTCTCATCAGTTTCAGATTGATTTCTCTATGTTCTACAGCCAGAGTATATAATGTTTTCAGCAACACTGTTTTACTATGTAGTTAGTGTTAGTAACAAGAAAGAAATAGTCTCACCTAACTAATAAGTCTTAGGAAGATGCCCTGTGTGTTCCACTGCAATGTTCATTTAATAACTAATATTATCTATGCTTATACCCAAAGAACTGTCTATTTTCAACCTTGGTCAGAGAGTCTTATTTTTCCAGTGAATTGAGATACACATAACTTGTCTGTAGATGAATTTCTAAACAGTCTTATAAAACAAGAAACACAGAGCCAAATACAGGAGTAATAGCCAAAGAGATCAGAAAAATAGTAAACATCCATGACTACCTTATCTTACTTCCTCACCATCACTTCCCCAGAGAGAGAGCTTCTTCCTGTCTAACCTGTGCTTTTATTGCCTTCCTGTTCTGCCTTCTCATTGGCTCTAAGCCCAGCCATATGACTTCCTCCTCACTGCCTGTCTATACAGACCTGGAGGTCTGTATGCTTGGTACTGGGATTAAAGGCTCATGTCACTATACTTGGATGTGTCTTTGACCACACAGAGACTCTGCCTGTCATGTGATAGGATTTAGGGCATGTGCTACCACTGCCTCACTTCTGTTTATGGCTCCACTATGTGACCTCTGATCTCCAGGCAATCTTTATTTATTAACATGCAAATAAAATCACATTTCAGCACAAATAAAATATGACCACACTGGTCAAAGTGTTGAAAATCAGAAATGGAGTGCTTGTCCTTAAACAGGACAACCATATCCTTCTACATCATCACCACAAAAGAGGATTCAGAAAAATATGTAAGAGTCATATTGAGGAAGAATGCTGAGAAGTACTGTTTCCTGGAAGTGCATACCTATCACACACATAAACTCACAGAAGCTAGGCTTATCTACATAAGAACAAGGCAACTAAAATCACAAAATAAATGGGGAAAGTGGTTTTCAAGCCCCACACCTCACTACAAACCAATTGGTGTTGATTGCTCCTCAAGAAGAAAGAACCATTATTTTCTGAGTATGTGGCCATTGATATGATTCGAATGCTTGTGTTGATGGCACATCCATACACATATACCTATGGATAGCACTAACTGGACTTACTGGGATTTAAAATATACTAAGGACTTGGGAAGGAGATATATTGGTAAATATAGAAAGTAGGAGATGTAAAATGGGTCATTGATATGATCCTACTACACTATATTAATATAGAAAGTCTCAAGAATTAAAAAAAAAATTGGAATCAGGCATTTGAATCAGACATCTTGATTTTATACCTTATATTTCCATCTACTAGTTATGAATCTTTGAAAATGTTTGTAATTGTGCTTTTGCATGTACAAATGGGTGTGATAATGATTTCATATCATAGTGATATTGATAATATAAACAGTATTAGACAAGTCATAGTTCATCTTTTTGTAATCCACCAAGTAGAAATTTATTCCTTTGGAAAGATAGAAAATGTCCACATTCTTGCAAAAGTAATATGTGAGCATAGACTTGGTTCAAACAAAAGTCTGTTAACTAAGCCTTTTGGCTTTGTCTAGGAGATAGGAAAATTATTGTGAAGTACTTACAAAAGACGATACATATGTTTCTCAATTTAAAATATTCTCGGCAATATTTAGGGTATCTTTTAAGCTGTATAAAAACATTGAATTTGTGAAGGTGAATGACCAGATGACATAGGATACTGTCAGTCAAAATACAAGCATAATAATGGTCAAGAGATGAACTTTGTAACTGGTAAAGGGGAGAAGAGCAAACATATTTCTAATGTACACATTATTTAATATTAAAATAAAATAAATATAAATTTACGGTAATTAAAATTGTGTAAGTATTTTTATTTTCCCTTTGAAATTTAGTGTTCAGGGACATCTAGGTTGTTTACAGTTTCTGACTATTATGAATAACACTGCTATGAACATAGTTGAGCAAGAGTCCTTGAAATTGCCATATTGTTATCCAAAGTGGCTGTACAAGATTTCATGCCCACCAGCAATGTAGGAATGTTCCCCTTGCACCACATCCTCTCCAACATAAGCTGTCACATGTGTTTTTAATCTTAGCTGTTCTGACACATATAAGGTGGCTTCTCAGGACTGTTTGATTTGCATTTCCCTGATGGCTAAGGGTGTTGCACATTTTTTAAGTGTTTCTCAGACATATGAGATTATTCTGTTGATAATTCTTTGTTTAGATTTGTAACCCATTTTTAAATTGGATTATTTGCTAGTTTCTTGACTTCTTTATATATTTTGGAAATCAGATGTAGGGTTGGTGAAGAACTTTCCCATTTTGTCCTATTGATGGTGACTTTGCTTTACAGAAGCTCTTCAGTTTCTGGAGGTCCCATTTATTATTTCTCCATCATGATGTCTGTGTTCCTGGTGATCTAGTCAGGAAATTTTCTCCTGTGCCAATGTGTACAAGAGTATTCCCACTTTCTCTTCTATCAGGTTCAGTGTGTCTAGTTTTCTGTTGAAGTCTTCAATCTACTTGGACTTGCATTTTGTGCAGAATGATAGATATGGATCTATTTGCATTCTTCTACAGGGCTATGTAGAGTTAGACCAGTGCAATTTGTTAAAGATGAGTTATATTTTTCAATGTATAATTTTGGCTTCTTTGTCAAATATCAAGTGTTTTGGGGTGTGTGGATTTATATCTAAGTCTTCTCTTCCTTTACATTGGTTCACCTATTCGTTTTCAGGCCAATATCATGTGTGGGTTTCTTTCTTTCTTTTTTTCACCTTAACTCTGTAGTACATCTTGAGGGATGATGATAACTCTGGCAGTTCTTTTATTGTACAGGATTGTTTTAGCTATCCTGAGATTTTTGTTTTTCCATATGATGTTGACTATAGTCTATAAAGAATTTTGTTGGAATTTTAATGGGGATTGTGTTGAATCTGTAGACCGTTTTTGGTAAGATGACCATTTTTACTCTGTTAATCTTAATAATCCTTGAGTGTGGGTGAATTTTCTATCTTCTGATATCTTCTTCAATTTCTTTCCTCAAAGACATGGAGTTCTTGTCATAAAGTTTTTTCACTTGCTTGGTTAGAGTTACACAAAGATATTTTATAGTATTGTGCATTTTTATTATTATTATGTTTTTTAATTTTATACATCAGCCATGGGTTCCCTGTCCTCCACCCTCCCGCCCCTATACCCACCTTCCCCTGAGCCCCTCCCCTCCACTCCCATGTCCTCCAGGACCAAGACACCCCTGGGGATTCATTTAAACCTGGTGGATTCAGTACAGGAAGATCCTGTCTCTCCCTTCCAGGCTGAGCATGTGTCCCTGTGTAAGCCCAAGGTTCCAAACAGCCAGCTCATACATTAAGGACAGGTCCTGGTCCCACAGCCTGGGTGCCTCCCAAACAGATCAAGCTATTCAATTGTCTCACTTATCCAGAGGGCCTGATTTAGCTGGGGGCTCCACAGCCATTGGTTCATAATTCATGTGCTTTCTTTCGATTGGCTATCCTTGTGCTTTATGCAATCTTGGATTCAACAATTCACGCTCTTGCAGTCCCTCCTCTTTCTCGACAGTTGGACACCTGGAGCTCCACCTGGGGCCTGGCTGAGGATCTCTGCATCCACTTCCATCAGTTATTGGATGAGAGTTCCAAGACGACTATTAGGGTGTTTAGTCATCTGATCACCAGACTAGGTCAGATCAGGCTTTCTCTTGACCATTGCCAGCAGTCCACAGAGGATATATCATTGTGGATTTCTGGGGACCTCTCTAGCACTCTGCCTATTCCTGTTCTCATGTGGTCTTCATTTATCATGGTCTGTTACTCCTTGTTCTCTCTTTCTCTTCTTGATCCAGCTGGGATCTCCTGCTCCACTAAGCTTTCTTTCCCTCAAATCTTGCCCTTCATTACTCCCACTGTCATCCAGGTTGTTCATGTAGATCTCATCCATTTCTCTGTCACTGGGTGATCCCTGGGTCTTTCCTAGGGTCCCACTTTCTAGGTAGCCTCCCTGGAGTTGTGTAGCAGTCTAGTCACCTTTGTTTTACATCTAATATCCTCCTATGAGTGAGTACATACCATGTTTGTCCTTCTGAGTCTGGGTTACCTCACTCAGGATGATTTTTTTTTCTAGATCCATCCATTAGACTGCAATCCTCATGATGTCATTGTGTTCTCTGCTGAGTAGTACTCCATTGTGTATATGTACCATATTTTCTTTATCCATTCTTCAGTTGAAGGGCATCTAGGTTGTTTCCAGGTTCTGGCTATTATAAACAATGCTGATATGAACATAGCTGAGCAAATGCCCTTGTGGTATGATTGAGCATTCCTTGGGTATATGCCCAAGAGTGGTATAGCTGGGTCTTGGGGGAGATGGATTCCCAATTTTCTAAGGAAGCGCCATATTGATTTCCAAAGTGGCTGTACAAGCTTGCATTCTCACCAGCAGTGGAGGAGAGTTCCTCTTGCTCCACATCCTCTCCAGCATAAACTGTCTTCTGTGTTTTTGATCCTAGCCATTCTGACAGATGTAAGGTGGTATCTCAGAGTCATTTTGATTTGCATTTCCCGTATTATGAGGGCTGTTGAGCAATTCTTTGTATGTCTTTCAGCCCTTTGACCTTCCTCTGTGGAGAATTCTCTGTTTTGTTCTATAGCCCATTTCTTAATTGGACTGTTGGGCATTTTGATGTCTAATTTCTTGAGTTCTTTATGTATTCTGGATATCAGCCCTCTGTCAGATGTGGGGTTGGTGAAGACCTTTTCCCATTCTATAGGCTGTCCCTTTGTCTTGTTGACTGTGTCCTTTGCTCTACAAAAGCTTCTCAGTTTCAACAGGTCCCATTGATTGATTGTTTCTCTCAGTGTCTGTGCTACTGGTGTTATATTTAGAAAGTGATCTCTGGTGCCAATGTATTCAAGAGTACTTCCTACTTTCTCTTCTATCAGGTTCAGAGTAACTGGATTTATGTTGAGGTCTTTGATCCACTTGGACTTAAGTTTTGTGCATGGTGCCTGTTGTGAAGGGTGTTGTTTCCCTGATTTCTTTCTCAGCCTGTTTATCATTTGTACATGGGAGGACTACTGATTTTTTTTTTTTTAGTTAATCTTGTATCTAGCCACATTTTCTGAGGGTGTTTATCAGCTTAGGAGTTTCCTAGCAGAATTTTTGGGGTTGCTTATGTATATTATCATGTCATCTGAAGAATGGATAAAGAAAATGTGGTACATTTACACAATGGAGTATTATTTAGCAATAACATCATGATATTCCATGGTAATTGACAGAACTAGAATAAATCATTCTGAGTGAAGTAACCCAGACCCATAAAGACAAACATGGTATTTACTCACTTATAAGCAGATATTAGCTGAAAAGTAAATGATAACCATGCTAAAATCCACAGACCCTGAGGTAACAAGAAGGGCTCAAGGGGGAGAGACTCAGGTCTCCCTGGGAAGGGGAAATAGAAGAGATTTAAATGGGGGGATTGTCAGCAGGTGGGGATGGAAACATGAGGGATCATGTGAGGGATGGGAGCCATGTCTTAAAAGAGACTACTGGAAAGTGGGGGATAGCATTTTAGGGTCAGGTAGAAACCCGGTGCAAGAGAAAAACTCCAAGGAATCTACAAGGATGACCACAGCTATGACACCTAGCAACAGCAGGTGTATAACCTAAACTTCCCAACTCCTGTGATCAGGCAAGTCTTCCAGTGGGGGGATTGGGACAACAACCCAGCCACATAACCTTCAACCTACAGTCTGTCCTGCCTACAAGATGTGCTCAGGTCAAGGTAATTATGGCAGAAATTATGGGAGTGGATACCCAATGACTAGTCCAGACCCTTAACATCATAGTGAGCCCACCCATGGCACTGCCTAGATCACCAGGCCCCCAAGGCTGTATGGCCCAGAGACATAGGACAAAACCAAACATTAATGATGAAAGAAAAATGTCATTGTAATGATATCTAATAATATTCTGTTATACTAATAGATTGGTGCCTAACCCAATTGTCATCAGAAGGGCTTCATCTACCAATTGAGAGAAACAGATGCAGAGACCCACAGCCAAGCCTTAGGCCCAGCTTGGGGAAACCTATTGAAGAGAGGGAAGTATTGTAGAAGCCACAGAGGTCAACAACATTATAGGAAAACCCACAGAACCAACTAAACTGGGCTCATAGGAGCTCACAGAGTGATCCACAACGAGGGAGCTTCCATGGGACTGACCTAGGCTCTCTGCATATATATGACAGTTGTGAAGCTTGGTCTTCTTGTAGGTCTACAAACAGTGGGAGCAGGGGCTGTCTCTGATTCTTTTGGGACTCTATTCCTCATACTGGGTTGCCATGCCCAGCCATAGTACAAGGAGGGGGTGCTTAGTCTTATTGCCCTTTGATATGCCATGTTTTATTGCTGTCCAAGGGAGGCCTGCCCTTTTCTGAATAGAAAGGGAAGGAGAACTGTATAGAAGGGGATCATAGGGGAGTGGGCAGGGGGCTAGGAGGAGAGGAAGGACAGATACTGTAGTCAGGATGTAAAATAAATAAATAAATATTTTAAAAAATAATGATGAGTTTAGTTTTAGTTTCATATTCTCAGTAACTAAGAAACTGATACACAGGCCCTCAGAAAACCAATTAATGAGACCTCATGAAACTGCAAAGCATTGATTGAAAAAAAATGACATTCCCATTTATAGAATGGGGAAAGTTATTTACAAATTCCACATCTAATAGAGGGTTAATATCTAAAATACATAAAGAATGGAAAAGCAATGGACATAAAGAAAAAATAGTCCAATTAAAAATGGGGTTCATAAATAAATAGTTCTTAAAAGATAAAATACAAATGGCTGAGAAGCACTTAAAGAAATGTTCAATATCCTTAGCTATCATGGAAATGAGTCAAACCTCTTTGAAATTCAATCTTATACTTGTCAAATGGACATGATCTAAAAACAAGTGACAGCTGATACTGGCAAGGATATGAAGTAAGGGGAACATGCATCAATTGCTGGTGGGAGTGCAAACTTGTACAGCCACTATGGAAATAAGTATAGTGGTCCCTCAGGAATCTGAGAATAGATAGATCAACTCACAATCCAACAATACCACTATTGACCATACACTCTTGACCCTATACTTAAAGGGTGTGATACCCTATTATAGAGGCCCTTGCTCATTCATGTTCATTGCTGCCCTACCACAATAGCCAGAAATGGGTAGCACTCTAGATACATATCAAGGGATGAATGGACGTGAAAATGTGGTACATTTACACAATGAACCACTATTCAGCTGTTAAATAAACCATATAATTTGCATTTAAATGAACGAAGCTAGCAAAAGTCACCCTGAATGAGGTAACCCAAACCCTCAAAAGCAAATATACTATGTATTGTTTATATATGTGTCTTAGTTAGCGTTTTTCTTTCTGTGAAGAGACACCATACCCACAGAAACTCTCATAAAGGAAAACATTTAATTGAGGTGATAGCTTACAGTTTCAGAGATCCATCCATTATCATCATGAGGAGAAACATGGCAGCATGTAGGCAGACTTGGTGCTTGAGGAGTAGCTGAGAGTCCTACACCTTGTAAGTGACAGGAAGTCAACTGATCCACTGGGCAGTATCTTTTTGTTGTTGTTTGCTTGTTTGTTTTTTCAAGACGGGGTTTCTCTGTGTAATTTTGGTGCCTGTCCTGGATCTTGCTCTGTAGACCAGGCTGGCTTTGAATTCACAGAGATCCGTCTGGCTCTGTCTACCAAGTGCTGAGATTAACAGTGTGTGCCACCACCACCTGGCTCACTGGGCAGTATCTTGAGCATAGGAAACTTCAATGTCTGGCCTCACAGTGACACATTTCCTCTAACATGTTTTTCTTTAATTATTATTGTTAGACACTCATGTATGTATGTATGTATATACATATACATATACATATACATATACATATACATATACATACATATATATATACATATACATATACATACATATATATATATATATATATATATATATATATATATGTCTCTGTGTGTGCATATGTGTCTGTGTGTGTGTGTGTGTGTGTGTGTGTGTGTGTGTGTGTGTGTGGTGTACAGATGAATAAATTCAACCTGATGAGTCTGCTTTTGCTGTTAATGTGTATATGGTAGGTATATGGTTTCAGGACTTACATTAGATAACAAATTGGGAGCTTATCCATAGAAGAGGTTTGCTTCTCTCTTGTTCATGCTCAGTGGTACTTACTTGCCCATGGTTCTTTGTATATGGGTGAGATCCTGAGAGATTTTCCTAGTTACACATTGGAACATCTTTTGATGTTGTCATTGTTCAGGTCTTTTTTTTCTGGAGCCATTTCTAAGAGAGACAGTTTGACTATAAACTTCTGCTTACCTGGCTCTTTCAGCCACCTTTTTCTCTATGTTCCTTGAGCCATAGATGCAGAAGCTATGACAGAGGTATATTTGTTGGTTTTGTGCTACTAACAATCCATTGATCTTTGCATTATATCTTATTGTAGTTTTATGTCAATTGTCTATAGATAGGAGGTTTTCTTTTTGATAACAGGTCTGTAGATATAGGGATAAGATTTAATTATAATTAAGAAATTATGCTGGTCTAGCAAAGTGAAGGTAAACTTTCTTATAAGATCCCTTATCTCCCTAGTCCCAGGTAGTTGGCTAGGTTCCTAAATACCATGCATATTCTCCCTTCTTAGTAGTGGGTATTAAGTTCTCACAGAAAGCCATTGGGAACCACCAACATGTGACTATTATACTGTACATTTATGGATATCTTGGCATGCTGGTCATTACTGGGCTTCAGAGGTATCATAGCTAGGTAGGACTATAAATTGTAACCCTTTCTGTCAGCTTGAATAAGTCTTATAAAAACTAGACCACAAGAAAGTGGCTTTGAGACTAGGTCCAACTTGAACAATCTGAGTCTTTTGTTTTAAGATTGTGTGACCTCAGCAATTAGGGCTAGCCATCATCCTCTGAGAGACATTTAATGGCAACAGAAATAGCCTATATTGTTTTGGGAGTCATTTAGATTACTCCAATCACACACTTGAAAATATATTTATCATGCCTGATACTGGGAATTTTGTTAGTCTTTGATTCTTGTGGGAATTTATGTCAGCCAGAGTGACCTAACTTTATTTAATCTCTATCTATCTAGCCATTTATCTATTTATCTATCTATCTATCTATCTATCTATCTATCTATCTATCAGTCTATCATCTATCTATGAAATACATGTTCAATCTTAGGTAAATAAAATTAATATGATTCATTGAGTCTGAATTAAATAGCATTGGTATTATTTGTCCCTCTTCCATCTTTTTTTCATTCTCAATTGACCTCCAGACCGCCTCCAATATAGATACCCCTCCTTGATTTTTCCAATTTTAAATTTATGAAAATTTCATTTAAGTAATGCAAACACAGAGTTAGATGACAAAATAATTCTGTTTAAGGCTAAAATGCATCCCTTCTTGCTGCCCTTTAAAAATGCACTTATTTTATTTTTATTCATTTTTTCCTACTAGCAAAATGAGCCAAATCAGCACCAATATTTACATGTTAATTTCATTAATTGTTTCTCATCTTTGTCAATAGAAAACACTTCTTCCATCTTGCAGAACTGAAGAATATGTTGACTTCTAAAGACAATTTCTGATAGTAGTAGAGTACTGAAAAGGTGCTGTCCTTCACATTCTATTCTGTAGAATTGTAATTAAGCAATTAAATATAACAGTGTGTAGTTTTATGTAGAAATGGCACAGATCCTCTGATGTACAATGAACTACAAGGCTGAAATCCATTAAGTATCTACTTCCCACTCCTACTCGCAATAAACAAGTCATTTTCTAGAACCAAATGTAATCATAGCATGAACTGCAGTATGCAGTCTATAGCAAGGCACTTGGGTGGATGATGGTGCTGCTAAAAATGTGAAGATTACTTAATATTCATGTTGAATTGTATGTTTTGCATATGTCTTTTTCTGTGAAGGTTTGAAGAAAATCAATTGAAATGTAATTTTATTGAGGTGAATTTTCTATAGATCACAGGACTCCAAGTATGGTTTAGATAGACACATGAAAACTGCATTTAAAAAATAGTTTTGTTTGGAGGATTGATTAAAACATAAAAAAGACAGCTATGAAAAGTGTGTCATTTCATTTTTATGTGAATTACAAATTATTCTAAAATAAAAATCTGATATCTTTATAGCAAGGAGAAGGCTTGGCAAAAGCCTAAATTTCTTACATCTAAAATTTTAATCATTCTGTTACTCAGATGTACTAGAAAATTACTGATAGTGATGAAACTGTAATGTCTAAGGAGTGCGAGTTCACTGGAGCAGCACTGAAGCCAAAGAAACCTTTATTGAGGTACCAACTACCAGGCTGACTCTGAGTGATGGTTGAGCAGCAACACGGAAAAGAAGCTTGGATTTTTATATAATTTAAGTTGGGAAAGAAAGTGGTGGGAGAGCTTTAAGGTAGAAGGGAACTGCTACAAAGAAACTGTTGCAAACAAATTTATATTCAGGGTCCTCTGGCCATTAAGCTAACAGGATGCTGTAGGGGGTTAAAACAATATGATAAGGTGGTGTTGGATCAGTTCCCTGAGTTGTGCAGAAATGTGCAATTTCTATTTTCTTGAATGGATTCCCTCCCTTTTGGCTGCTGACTTGGTCCCACCTAACATCCTAACTTTTTATCAATTCTAGGGAGAGTCAATGGTCTCTTCTAGCTACTTCCTGCTAGATGGAGGTGCCCAGTCTGGAACCAGAAAGAAGATTAGGTATGCCTGGCCCAAGTCATACAGGCGACTCTGGTTTAGACAAACCTAAAGGGTGATATGGGGAGAAAGACAGACAGGTTAGGAAGAGTTCAGTAAAAGTACAGTGGGTAAAATGGTTTAACTAGTTTTGAAAACAGTTGAGGAGGGACAGGCCTATGAAAAGGGGAGAGGAGCTCACCAAGTGTTCTTTGAAGGGGCAGGAGCCATGGCCCAATGCTACCAAAGTCATTCCATGGCCAACAAGGCAACCGGTCTTCATTGAGCTGTATATGGCCAGCTATGTTTTAAAGTTTTTTTATTTTCTACTTCCACCTCACCTAACTGGTTGATGCAATAAGAGAACTCTTTTTTTTTTTTTTTTTTTAAGGAAGAGATAAGTTCCTCCTTTTTCTCCTGTCAGGAGTCTTAAATGCTCCTCCATTTTGAAGGTAACTGAGGACAGAGAAGAGAGCTGTTCCTGTAGCATTGAGAAGCCTCTAGCTGAGCACTTGGTTGTTATTAGTTCCACCAAGAAATGGCTCTAGGTATGACCCAATCTCATCACTGCCTTTCCTGTGGCTGCCAAAGATGATGCTAAGCTGATCCCTACCATTAGGGAAGGAATAAACAGCTTTCTTTGCACTTTCTTAAATGGTGAAGGGCAGGAGAGAGAATAATCCTCATTGGAATAGGTTGGGCTGGGGATGATGGATACAGGGGACATGAACATTTTTTTTTCCTTGGGGCCCATAGAAGCTGGATCCACATGAGAAAAAGATACTATTTGGGACTTAAAGTAAAGTTTATATGAAAATCATGTCAGCACTTATGAATGTCATGGTGACAACAGTCCATTGATCCCATGGGGGAGGGAGAGAGGGGAGAGAGAGAGAGAGAAAGAAAGAGAGTGAGAGAGAGAAAGAGAGAGAGAGAGAGAGAGAGAGAGAGAGAGAGAGAGAGAGAGAGAGGAGAGAGAGAAGAGGAGGAATGATGGTCTCATTGAGCAAAAAGATAAATTTCCATAGGAAACATTACAGAGAGGTACTTCTACCATTAGGGGATTTTAGAGAGGAATGGAAATGAAGCAGGTAGTACAATTGGATGTTAATAAATGATTTGAGGAGTCCCAGGGAGGAATTATGAGCATCCTTTCAGGATGACTCCTCAAGGATACTCTGAGAGAGATTTTATTGTAACAGGTTGCCAGTGGCCAAAATACCCCCAAGTAATTCAACAAGACAATCAATAGTTAGTCTATGAAAGCTCTGAAGAGATCTAAGAACTTTTATGTTTGGCAGTAGATGGTGCTTATGAAGAGCCACTGTCCCTTTTACCATTACAACCTACTGGGGAACCCAGGGGTTTGTGATAGTTAAGGTAATATATTCATTGTTTTTGGTGAGGTGAGGGGGTTAGATATCTCCCTTTTCCTTTATTGTCAATTTTCTTTATTTCCTTGGCACTTCCAAGAAGGACATCCTCTCCAGTGTGGTCAATATGTGACATACTACAGTTGCATTTGATCTTTTGTGAGGCAGAGATATTTTGGTAAGTTCTATGCCTCTGTTACTGAGGATGGATACCATCTACTGTAATCAACTGACTCATAGAAAGGGTTAAGCCACATGAGAACAGGAAGAAGCAAAGTGCTAGAGAGGTCCCCAGAAATCCACAATGATACATCTACTGTAGACTACTGGCAATGGTCGAAGGAGGGCCTGATCTGACCTAGTCTGGTGATCAGATGGCCAAACACCCTAACAGTCGTGTTGGAACTCTCATCCAATAACTGGTGGAAGTGGATGCAGAGATCTTTGGCCAGGCCCCAGGTGGAGCTCCAGGAGTGCAATTGTTGAGAAAGAGGAGGGACTGTAAGAGTGTGAATTGTTGAGACCAAGATTGGAAAAGCACAGGGACAAATAGCCAAACTAATGGAAACACATGAATTATGAACCAAAAGTTGTGGAACCCCCAACTGGATCAGGCTCTCTGGATAAGTGAGACAATTGAATAGCTTGAACTGTCTGGGAGGTAGCCAGGCAGTGGGACCTGGACCTGTCCTTAGTGCATGAGCTGGCTGTTTGGAACCTTGGGCTTCACAGGGACAGTTTGCTCAACCTGGAAGGAGGGGACTAGACCTGCCTGTACTGAATCTATCAGGTTGAGTTGAATCCCCAGGGGAGTCTTGGCCCTGGAGGAGATGGGAATAGAAGGGAGGGGCTGGGAGAAATATGGGGGTGGGGACGGGAGGGGGGAGGACAGGGGAACCCATGGCTGATATGTAAAATTAAAACACAAATATAATAATAAAAAATAAACAAACAAAAAAGGGGTTAAGCGAGTTGGCTTGGAGCAATCAGAGAGAGAACAGACTTTACCTTGGTATTTTCACCAACCAAAATATCTAAATACCAAGCATATAGAGTAGTGCTCATTGATGCTCACAGGGTGACAGGTCAATGGTGGGAAGCAAACAACAATCTCAAAGAAAGCATTTTTTTTTTTTTTTTTTGTACTGGAAGTCATAGGAGATTTTAGTCTTAAGAGACACTATAGGAGTTGAAGAATACTTATCTTCCCACAGGAAGGTAGTCTAATGAGAGGTCACAGTTTTCTAGGAAGGTGCATTGGAAAAGCAAGATGTTAGAGTGAGTGAGAATTGAAAGACTTTGAATGGGAGAGGAAATCCACTAGCTGATAGGGGGTATGGATGGTATGTTTCTACCCAAAGGTCAATTAATGGGCCTCTTGAGTTACCAAGGCTTCTGAAACAAGGGACCGTAGTCAAGACTATAAGTTTTTTTTTTTGTTGTTGTTGTTTTGTTTGTTTTGTTTTGTTTTGTTTTGTTTTGTTTTGTTTTTGAGATGGCTCAACTGTTTAGAAGAATATGCAACAAGGGTGAATATGAGAATGTGAGATCCTTCATCTGGACTAGGATCCCAATAGATATCCTGGCCTTTTTATGAGTGCATAGAACAGGGTCTGCTGGAGCCAGGGCTTGTGGCAGGGCTCTCAAGAGTCCATCCTTCAGGAGATGGGAAGCTGCAGTAACCTCAGGGAGGTGGGTACAGAGAGACTCCCGAGGGTCCAGCTTAGTTTGATCATGAAGGGTTTCAACTAGGAGCGCAAAGTTAGAGATCCAGGTATGGAAAAAACCACAAAACCGAGGAAAGACAATATTTTCTCTTTTGTGGTAGGAGGTAGAATGCACAGCGGTGTCTCTTTTGATCCAGAGTAAGCTGGTGAGAAGTGGTGTAAGAAGAAAGTCAAGAAAAGTAACTTGGTTTAGGAAGAACTGGGTATTTGTGAAGAATGCACTGTAGCTCATGGAACCCAGAAAGCTTAGGAGGAAGGCACAATGTTGTTGGGAAAGAGTAAGGGAGGGAGAAGGAGATTGTCCACACATTGTAGGAGGATACTGGGTGAGAGGTCTAATGTTGGGAGGATGGTCTTGAAAGCCTGGCAAAAAACTGAGGAAGGCTTTGTTGGAGGAAAGTCCAGGTGAGTTGCAAAACAGTGTGAGTACCAGAATTCTCCCAGGTAAAGGCAAAGAAGTCACAAGAGTCTGGGTGGAATGGTACAGAAAATAAATCACCCTTTAAATCTGGGGCCGAGAAATGAGTGAAAGAAAAATGGATGTGATAGAACTGCATGGATTGGGAACAATAGGTTGAATAGGGATAACTGTGGTATAAATGGGGTAGAGATCCTGGATCAGGCAGTAGGATCTATATGGGGATATTATAGGAAGAGTGAGTTGGGATGAGAAGTCTGGCTACCTCTAGGCAGGCAGTGATGGCTTTTAGTCCTAGTCAGTGTTTAAAAGAGATGGGGTGTTGAGAAAGGAAAGGAAAAGGTGAAGCTTATAAGGATTGGTGAGTGAGGGGAAGTGAGAGCAGGGTAGAGATTTTCCATACTATGGTGGTAAGTATTAAAAGAGGGAGGTTTGGTTTGGGCTGATTAGTCTTAGGAGAAGTCAAAGGATATTTGTCTGTGAGCAGAGGGATAGGGAGAGGTTTTCCATTAGGTCTCATCCTAACAGAAGGGTGGAGCTGGTAGGTATCACCAAAGAAGAATGAGAGAAGGAATGCCATTGATCATGAACAGTGAGTAATGGTCTTGGGAGTGTTTGATCAACCATCAACTCCCACTATAGGGAAAGTTTTATCAGAGTAGAAAGGCAGGACCAACCATGTGGTCTCCTATCTAAGATAAATGAGATAAGCTTACTTGCCACCTGGACTGTGACTCCAGGCTCCTTCATGTGATTGGAAGTGTCAGACTGAGAAGATTGCCCAAAATATCCAGTGAGGGATTTTACAAAGAAGCTGCCTTCCTTGTTTGGGCAGAGATGGACTGTCAACCTTTCAATATCATTCTCATCTGCATTGCAGACATGGCTTAGGTGGTGGGTGGGGCAATGGGAAGACTTCAGAAGTGTCCATTGTTTCCACATTGGAAGCAGGGTCCTATGGGCACATGTTGTGTCCCCATCATCTTCAAACAACTTGCAGGGCCACAGCCAGGAGCAGGTGTATATGTTTGTCTTAAACCGTTTTAATCAGCCTGTTCTATTCCTCTTGGATATTAAAGAGCTTAAATGTCAATAAAAAAAAATCTAGGTACTAAAAGGCAAGGAAGGTGACACCACAGAAGAAAGGGGAAATTTTCTCTCTGTACCTTAATAGTCATCTTCTCTCACATTTTAGAGAAAAGGCCAAGCATGGACATTTTTTATGGGACTCATAATTTATGAGGCCGGTACTGATAAGAAAAAACACATATTAGCTGTTGTTACATGAATTTTTTTTTTCCCTAGAGAGACATGATACACACATGTCTACTTACCCAAAATAGGAAACCCATAACCAACCAGAGTATGGATACCATCAAAGTCTAATTGGTGACCCAGTGAGCTTTATTGGGGTTGCTTATGTGAATGTCAGTTAGGAGTTACTTATTTAACAGAAATGACTCAAGACAGTTGCATTACCAAAGCCTACCCCAGCATGGATGAAAGATTACAAAAGCAATAAACATGTAGCACACAACACAGCCTTCAGTTAGCTCAAAAAGTTGAAGTGTGTCCCTTTCAGGTAGCTAAGTTGGTCTAAGCACCTCCCAGGCAGCTCATCTTGTTTTTGCTTTCTTCAGGCTTTTTGGCTGGTCTTTGAGTCTTCTTTGAGGGTTGCCTTGTCTAACAGTGAGTCTTACAGGTATAGTGGATGAAAACAGACCCCATAGACTAATATCTTCGAATAATTGGTTTTCAGTTAGTGGAATTGTTTGGGAAGGATTAGGATGTATAGACAGTCTTTATTGCTTCCTATTGAGAGTGGTAGGCCTAGTGAACCTGCTCTATTTCAGGGACTTCCTGAATTTATTTTGAGTTGTTTCCTTTCTGCTTAAGGTAGTGGTTCTCAACCTATGGGTTGTTTGACACCTTTCACAGGGGTTGCATAGCAG
Source organism: Onychomys torridus (assembly GCF_903995425.1). NCBI lineage: Eukaryota > Metazoa > Chordata > Mammalia > Rodentia > Cricetidae > Onychomys > Onychomys torridus. The sequence goes on along the minus strand of NC_050451.1, from coordinate 85,175,241 downwards.
ATGTCCTGCATAACATATATTTACATTACAATTCATAAGTAGCAAAATTGGAGTTATGAAGTAGCAGTAAAATAATGTTATGGCTGGAGGTCACCACAACATGAGGAACTGTATTAAAAGGTCTCAGCATTAGGAGGGGTGAGAACCACTAGTCTATGGTGCTTTCCTCTGGAGAGGGAATGTTTCAATCTGGACAAAACTGCTACAGAACAACTTTTAACCTAATTAAAGAATGAGTACTTCTTATAGGTGGACCATGTGACAACTTCACATACTCATTGCTACATATTTATAGTAAAGTCAAATAAAATTATTTATCTATTTGATCATCATCTTAAAGTTCTGCTAGCTTCATTAGTATTTTGTGTCCCATTTTATATAAATTAATAAATGTATTAAATAAACTACAGAAAAAAGTATGAATAATATAATTTCCACTTTTACTTCTGGTAAACACTGAAATTTCATGATGAAAAAAATAGAAGATAAATATAGAATAAAGCCATAAATGTGCTATGCAAATTATGAATAATAAATTGGACACATTGATTTGATTCTTAGAAGGTGTAGTAGATTGAAAAGGGAAGTCTGTCAACTAAGTTTTTGACAGGTGTCAAAAGCACAGTACTATTTTTTAAATGAGATTAAGTAATTGGCAGAGTATGCTCTGTGCACTTTTGATATTAACTACAGCACAGTTTACTTTTATTGATATGAAGATGACTTAAGCAAGGAACATGTTCTGAAAAGCAAGTGGCCTTAAGAACTGATTTACTTGGTTGTAGTCAAGATGTCTTAACATTTCAGTTAATAACAATGCAGCTTATATTTAGAAGAGTATAAAACATTGAAATTCTTATAATTCAGATTGCCAAACCCATATAAGGCTGTGGGAAAATGTCACACACCTCCCATGTCTTAAGCAGATACTTAAAGAATCAATGTTGGTGGACATGTGGGCAATAGTAATTGGACTTTGTAGAATATCAAAAAACAAACAAACAAAACCCCAGAACTAAAAAAAAAAAAAAAAAAAAAACCCCAAAACAAAACAAAATGCCATGCAGAGGTTCAGAATAAAGCATGTTCCTGAGGATACAGAGGGAGCGCAGGAGGAAAATTGGGGTTGAATGTAGTTATATTTTATTCTATAGATACATGAAATTATCAAGAAGGAAGAGAAGATATAAAAATATCTCTTTCTATTTCAAATTTAATACATTAAGAAACTTGTTATAAATAGTATCAGAAGTACTCTAGTTGAAGTCACCTCAAGTTTTATCACAGGAATGACTTTGGGTAAGAATGTACCATCTCCATACCTTAGTTTCATGATCTGATCTGAAAATGGGAGTCTACTTACTATGTCATGCCCATAATTTAGAAAGCTACAGGAGAAACTAATAGAAAAGTGCTATTTTTATTTAAATATTAGGCAAGTGGAGTTTCACTTACATTAAAAAAGCTTCACTAATGAAGTAGCTTCTATTTGGGGATTAATGTGTACATATCTATAGAATTATTAAGCTGTTACAGTTCTATGGAGACTCCATGTTTACAAACTTATTTTCTTTTTTTGTTTTGTAGATTTCTTTTTTTTTCTTTTTGGTTTTTTGAAACAGTGTTTCTCTGTGTATTTTTGATGCCTGTCCTGGATCTTGCTTGGTAGACCAGGCTGGCCTTGAAGAAGAGATCTGCCTGGCTCTGCCTCACGAGTGCTGGGATTAAAGACGTGCACCACCACCACCCGGCTTGTTTTTCAAATTTCTTAACATTTAAGTTTTTTCTTTCTTTCTTTTTTTTTTCAAGACAGGGTTTCTCTGTGTAGTTTTGGTAGTTTTCTTTCAGCCAATAGCATGTGAAGCATATTGTGTCTCTATTAGTTATACACTAAGATAGAGTCTGAAACTACCCATTACAAATTATACTACTCTTTTGAAAAAGATAAAAAATGAGATCATCTTTTCAATGTGTAGGTAGTTAAATATTAATCCTAGAGATAACAGGTGAACGCTTCATGTTATGCTGAGAAAAGACAACATTGAATATTTTCTTCTGTAGCTTCTTTTACTTCCCTATTCAACCACTCTTAAGAGAGACAACAATTGGTTTTATCTTTTATTGAAACATTTATTAATAAAACACATAAATATGATAATTTGGTTAAACACATATTAATATTTATCAGTTAGAAATATGTCTTGCCGGGCAGTGGTGGTGCATGCCTTTAATCCCAGCACTCAGGAGGCGGAGCCAGGCTGATCTCTGTGAGTTCGAGGCCAGCCTGGTTTACAAAGTGAGTTCCAGGAGAGGCGCAAAACTACACAGAGAAACCCTGTCTCAGAAAAAAAAGAAAAGAAATATGTCCTTCCTTATTGACATATGCAGAGAACAACTGATGATGTGCTAATCAACCATAAGTAATAAGCCTACAATATAATTTCTATACTTCAGACTCAGTGAAATCACAGAAGGGGTGGAAAGATAGAGACAGAAGGCCAGAGAATATTCTGTGAGATTGTGCTGTCTAGCTACAACAGGGAAGCTACATGTATGAAATCTCAGCAACACAAGAGCTTATACAAACCAGAACAATTCCAACATCACTTAATTTCTCAACATATAAAGGAGAAATTTCATGGGTCTTCACCTCTCAATAGAGAGTAAAAGAAATTAACAATTTATATGAGAGGAAAAATTAAATTAATCTTGTGCAATGATGAGCCCCCTGATTGGTTATCCAATACAAAGTGGTCATCCCTACAAACAGGTAGTAGAGAACATAGCTAGGTTTTAGCATTGAAGCCTCTACACCTCATAAGCTGGTATGACACCATTTGCAACTGTAAGGGTGAACCAGCAAAGAGGAATTCTCTAGCATACTGTCAGCTTGATTTGTCTTTATCTTGCATCCAAGATGTGTGGTGTGTATAGCAGATGGGTCTTATCAACTTGTTCTGGTGGATGTCTAAGAGCAATGGAAAGAACTTGGGGTGTCTCTGGCAAATGACTGTTTTTGAAGTATCCTGTACTTGGTGCTGACATTTTTGTATAATGATTCCAATTGTTTTTAATAACTGTAGTTTCTCATCTTGCTAGAGTTATCTGCTGTCAAACTATCCTTTACATATTTTTAAATTGACTATTCAATACATTATCAAGAACATTTAAAAACTCATTTGTTAAAAAGCTTAAAAAATTTTTGAAGCATAGACTAAGTTTTGCCCTATGGACATAACAAGAAGTTGGTTTGTCAACATGAAAATAAATCTATAAAAGATTAGCTTAACAAATTGGAAGCAATGTGATCTTTCAAAAACTCAAGCTATCCACAGTAAGTGGTCAATAACAATTTATTGATGGCAATAATGTTGTGGGCCCTTTGAAGAGCTGTTAATAATACAATGCAAACCATGTGCTATTAAAATCACTTGAATGGTTATTTAATAATATGATTAGACTAATTTACTGCAACTGAAATTCTTATCTGGCATTAATGTGCCCACTAGAATAGGCTTTGAAAAGAGTCACTGTGCAATGCCTTTTGTAAAATACATGCTTTTGAATGTTCTTGTAACATAGCAATAAAATATTGCTTTAACCTATTATTAAACTCAAAATTGAGACTTTTGGATGTCCTTGTAGAGAAGTTTCACTTTTTATTCTACTGAACAAAGTATAACATATTGATTCTTTGTGCAGTTTAACATATTAATTTGGTCTAGAAGGCTGGTATTAAATATGTAACTTCATTGTAAGGAGAATCTCTAAGGCTCTCTCTGAGAAGACTGGGAATTCTTTCAACATTTCAATGCCATCCCTCTCTAATCTGTTGATTGGTGTTCATAATTCTTCACAGAGATATTGTGAAGATTAATGAAATAGAGTTTGTAAAGTATTTTATCTCTTCAAATGCAAGTTGTGTGAGCTGAACATTTAGAAGCCTCATTATACGCAGTCTGTACCGTGCCAGAACTCTTAAACTGTTAGTAAAATCTCTTAAGTGTTGTACTTTATCATCGCTGTCTTGATAATGGAGGGCTATGCCTATCATATCCGTTTTTGTCTCTTCAAGACTGTTTAAGCATAGGACTACTGATGCTTGACATTTATCAGCGTTACAGTGATCCTCTTGCATTTGGAGTGGATGGAATTTGTAGTAGATCCATCTTATAATGTTATCTAATAATGTCAGGCTCTATATATGTACAACCCAGAGTTGAAAGAGTGATGCACTTTAAAGCATGAGACTATGTATAATAAACACCCCAAGGGTTTGCATTCCAACATAGTTGCTTTGCTCTTATTCAAAGAATAAGAAACCACATTTATTAAGAAGTCAAAAGGTAACATATCAATGGAATTTCTTGAATATAAAACCAATTCCAGAACGAAAGTATTTTTTTAGAAGACACTGTAATTTCTGGAAGAAAACAAAAATAGAATTCCTTTCAAATGTATTATCATCCACTTCTGTCTTGCAGGAAAGAAGAAGTAATGAAATACAGACATGTAAAGTTAAGATTATCAGTTTGAGTTGTGGAGGAAGTGGTTGACTCCACATTTACAATTATCATAGACTTTTGGAGAGAATCTGCTAAGAGGGGATATTGTTAAGAATATTTTAAAATTCAAAGATAATTATTGGTAACTTACATTTCTTTTATAAAGAAAACTTAATGTTTAATTTTTTATTGCTATAGCTTTAATTATGCTGTGTGCTTTCAAGAATATAATAAATTACAATTTCATACTCAGTACATGCAAATATAAAAATGCAATAAGATCATGGTTTTTACAATGAAGCAACTTTGTAACATGTTATATTTTTCTGATGCCAATATATCTGCAACATGAGGAATTCTAATTTTAAACAGCAAAACAAGTACTACATCGAACTAATAAAATATAGTGAAGATTGTTGAGGAAAATGAAATCAGAGGCAAAATAAGGTCTAAGAATTATATGCTTTTATTTACCTTTAAAATATATAATGTCCCTTGACTCTGATATTTATTTTTTACCAAGATAGAATGTTTTACTAACGGCAACACTACCAGTCTATCAGAAAATTATCATGTACTTAACTGAAAATTTTAATACATTTGTCAGTAGGTGAATATCTTTTAAGTGATCAGAAATAGAGACTGTTACTATGGTATATTAAATTGACATTAAAATTTGGTAGTATTTATTATTATTTGATTGTATGCTTTATTGGAGGGAAACATTTTACAGACAGATACTTTAATATAAATCTATAAAAATGTACTCTGAAAAAAATCTTTTTAAGTTTCATCAATATTTCAAGTTTAAAAACTATATGTACCACTTAGAAAGATTGTACAGGGCCCCTAACTCTCAGAGTTGATTGAACTGCAAAGATTCATGTGAGTAAATACTCAGATAAGAATGCTAGGTATAATTGTGTTTTTAAATATGTCCATTTGATGGAGTTTTCCTTTATATGCAGTTTACTCTTACTCTATAAGTCAAATGTGGTTTACATGTGAATCATTCTTTGACAAATTTCTCCAGTTAGGAATTACATTTATCATGATACTAGAATTTGAAGTGTCTTTTTATATTAGGTATTCAGTAATATTGCATTCTAGAAGTTTTCCAATGGAATAAATGAAGAATAAATCAGTTTTTCAAGAAACTGAATGATTTTTTTAAGTATTTGTAGATGGAAAAGAACTCCAAGCTTTCTTCAAGAATAATCAGTAGAAGAGATTTCTTGGGATATCTGGGGGCAGGGTGGGGGCGGTGGGGAAGATATGAGAACATGAGTGATCAAGTTGAGTGAGTTGTGAGCTGGACAGAGGAAGAGAGTAATGAAAGATAGCTTGAAAGGGGAGTGTATTCCGGGGTTAGGGAGAAACCTGGTGCCCAAGAAACTCCCGGGAATGCACAAGGATGACCACAGCTAAGATACCTAGCAATAGTGGAGAGGGTGTCTGAAATAACCATCGCCTGTAATCAAAATGGTGACTGCCCTAGTTGTCAGCAGAGAGTCTTTTTATCTACTAGTTGATGGAAGCAAATGCAGAGATCCACAGCCAAGCACTGGCCAAGTTCTGGGAGTCCTGTTGAAGACAGGGAAGAGGGATTGCATGAGCTTGGGGGGCAGGGGTAAAGGTCATGATGGGGAAACCCACAGAGACAGCTGACCTGAGCTTGTGAGAGCTCAAGGACTCTGGATCAACAGCTAGAGAGCCTGCATGGGACTGACCTAGGCCCTCTGCATGTGTGTGACAGTTGTGTAGCTTTGTCTGTTTGTGAGGCTCCTAGCAGTGAGATCAGTGCCTGTCTCTACCACTTGAACTGGCTTTTGAAAACCTGCTCCCCATGCTGGATTGCTTCCTCCATTTCGATGCAGCAAGAGAGGAGCTTGGTCCTGCCAAAACTTGATGTGCCCTGCTTTGTTGAAGCCCATAGGAGGACTGTTGCTTTCTGGAGGGAGATTGAGGAGGAGTGGATAGGGGAGGGGGCAAAAGGGAGGCCGGGGGACGAAGGAAACAAGAGGAGAAGGGAGAAGGGAAAGAGATCAGATGTTAAATAAATGAAAAAAAAAAAAATAAATAAAAAACTAAAAAAAAAAAAATCACTATTACCCAAATAGGATAATTTATCAAAATGATTAGCAATGATGTGAAATTTAAAGACTTGAGAATATCTCTCAAAGTTAGAAATATCTGAAAAATTTGCTGTTTTATAAGTAATATTGAAATTTCACAAAACACCCAGAAAGTTTGATTCCACCAGGACTCAGGGAGGACAGTGAAGAAGGGGGAAAGCGCCACCTATTGATACAAATATGCAAACTGTTTGTTGATCAGAACTTTTAGCAGTGTAAACTGCTCTGGAGTGAAATAATATACAAGATTTAAGATTTTAGCCAGTCATTATAAAATTCCTTTAATTATTTGTCCAGTTATTACTGAATCATTTCACATTTGTATAAATTATGTTTATCTTGAAACAGTATTATTTGTTTTAAGTAACCAATCTTTTGGGGTACTCTGTTGGCAGGACAAATACTGTTTCTCTCACAGGCAGCTTTGATGGGTTGTGGATTGAAATAATGGATCACAAAAATATCTAAATATATTATTTTTATTCAACAATTAATTTCATAGGTATAATAAAATGAATCTTCACAATCCCATAATATTTATGTTACAAAAATCAGAATTTAACAGTGATATATGATCAAACAGGAGTTGTTTGATGTACACCAAGCATATGTTTTGATAAATGTGTCTAATAAATATAAACATTTATTAGTTACCTATTTTACTTTAATGCCTTACAATCTGATAATGATTTTGTAAGTAATTATGTAGAAGTTAACTAGTTGTGTTGAAATTCAGACTATGTAAGCAGCATGAAAACAAATGCATTATTTTAAAATAAGATTCTATGTCTTTATAGATTCAAGAAAGATTAAACTTCATACAAAGTGTGTCTATTCTTCCATAACACCCACCACAAAAGAAAGTTTCTTAAATGAACACAATAATATATTTTATCCTTTCAACTCATGGGAAGTTGTTGGACATAACACCGAAACTTGTCTACAGGCAGCAATTGCCTCCAGTCTGAAGTCAAATGGGCAGCAATTTTTAGTAGCCTTTTAGAATAGTTCTTGCGCAACAGAATGTTAGCTCATACAATCATTTAGTTTCAAGAAAGAATATTTTGAAGAGAGTGAATCAAGTTAAACTGCACTAAAATCTCTCTCAAATATGAATACTACTCTATGATACTTACTGAGAGAGAAGAAAGTAAATACCTAATTTGCCTAATTGTCTAAATATAATGTCTAAGGATTATAACATAATATCTGTTTCACTAAAAGGCAATTGTAATGTCTCCCTTTTACTAGTCTAACTTGAAATTTTACAGGTTACCTTTGTTCTTCCCTAGATCAATAAAGTAACAGCAGATAGCTATTAATATATTTCTTTGCATCTGCACAGTGAAAACTTTAAATATTAAAACGAAATATTGCAGCCCATATATCACCCACTCTTACAAGACAGGAACGACAGTATTAAGATGCACATTCAGGATAGCGCTCTTTCTACTTTGAACGCTGTCAAGAACAAAGTGCTTTACAGACTTAAAATAAATCTAGGTACTAATCCATTGAATTTCTGACAACAGGAGCCCAAGGTTTCCATGCACTTAGCTGAGTACTGCCTAAGAGCTTGTGCATTATTTATGCCCACTAATGGTGTTGCAATGCGCTTTGTGTGAAGCAGTGACAGCGCAATCTGCTAAGATAGCTGCTGCTGTGGACAAAGCCATACATTTTCTTGGGCTTGAATTTTTGACAGAATACTCTATTAATGCCAATTCTGCTTAAGTAAATGCTGAACAGGGGTCAGTTGTTCCTTTTTTCCCCCTTCTCTTATTATTTAAGAAAACAGTGCCATAAAATTGAAAATGATGTTCTGAGGTTTGCTGGATTTTTCAGTACAATAGTAGCTAGTAAAGGTCATTCTACTTTTTTTGTCTACTTTTATGATTCTGCGTGATGGTCCACAGACTCAATAGGAAAGCTCTTAGCACTGGTGTAGGGAGGTGCTAGTAATTCCAGTTTTGATGCCATTATACTCTTCAGTGGATCAATAGAATTAAATGAGCTGAGATATTAGGAAAATATTGAAAAAAGCAGAAGGTTGTATTGTTTGACCAAGGTTGGGATGAGTTGAAAATAAAGAACCATCTGTAACAGCTGTCAATAAATCATGAAAACTACACACAGACCCAAATGGAACACAGCACAAAGCCTCAAACTGTAAATGCCTATAATATCTTTTGTGTCTTTTAATCAAACATTTTGTGTCAAAAATCCAATACAGTTATCTGTTATCAATCACATATAGTTTTTGATGTAGTTCATGCATGCGTTCATGTTTTTGTGTATATGCTCATAGATCTTTAGCAGTGTTTTTCTCACAGATGAAATATTCTTGAAATGGATGGAAAATAACTTAATGTACATCTGAAAGTGTGTATATGTGAAATTCAACAAGAGAGAAGGGAGAAGATATGCTTCAGATATTTTAAAAAATTGTGTTCACTTTTTAACATCTGTGTTTCTTTGAACACAAAACTTTCATGGAAGGTAAATTTATGGTGATTCACTTCATATTCTTGTGTTTATCATTTAATTAAACTGTAAGAGGTCGATATATGCTAGTCTCTTTTATAGCAAAATCAACTCAAAAGTGTTTTATTTATCTCAATAATAGGAGATGCATTTTAGATTGAACAGCAATAATATAATGGTATTTCTTATTGAATTAACAGGCACAGAAAAAGGATTCATTAATCTTTAAAATGTTGAATTGCAAATATTGTGTAAAATAACTATAAACATAGATTTAAATCTTTTTTTGCAGGCTTTCAAGACTTTTCCATACAAAACAAAATAAAAGTAGATAATTTTAAGCCTTAACAAGTCTATGTTGTCACAGCATCTGCATTTTTATTACTAATTTCTATCAGAAAATACCCTCACGGGGGCTAATATAAGAATGCCTTACTGATCTTGAGCTAGACTATGTCTCTTTTTGCCAGAGGGAGTTCATGTATCTGTTCCTAGATAACAATTTGGGATAGTGAGTGGCAAATGCTATTTCTACATTGTGATATTTCACAAATGCCTCATTTCTTATTATCTGGATAAATACAGATGATCCTAGAAACACAGTTAGAAAAGTGAAAGAATGGCAGCCATATGGGGGACCACTCCTCCCTGAGAACACCTATGTGTGCAGTACCTGGAAAATGATCAGGAATGGTATGTGAGTTATCAGACCTGTTAGGCCTGTTTCTTGTGAGTTCCTAGGTTTCTTGAAATGATAGCAATAATATTAAGTTATGGATCTCTTAAATTTGACATATTATGGCTGTAAACAGTAAACACATTCATTTTCACTTGTCTTTGAAATTTTCTTAGGTTGACACATGCATCAACCTTTGAATTGTTTGCTTTGTCATGACCGTATAGGTAACATTTCACATAATGAAAAATTCAGTTTAAGATAGCCCCCAAGTGGATTTATTATCCATATTTAGCACAAATAAACCCATTGCTAGTATAAAAAATTATCTGACTATCCTGACAAGTACTGTATTCTCAGAACAAATTATCATTTGAAAACAGTGTTGACTCTCACCTGTGAAAGAGCAAGAGAGGTGCAACTTTCTGGGAACAAACTTTGCAAAGCAAGCACAAGACAGTGTATAAGATACAGACCAAGCCTGGAGGAGATGGGAATGGAGGGGAGGGGCTGGGGGTAAGGTGGGGGCAGGGGCGGGAGGGGGGAGGACAGGCTGATGTGTAAAACACAAACATAATAAATAAAAAAAGGGAAAAAAAGATACAGATCATGCATCACATTTGGCCTCTCTGACTCCACTTAGACACCTTTCCATATCTACTGAGTTTCTGTAAAGTCTAAATATGTATCTGAAATATGTGTGATATGAACAACCTTCGAACTTGATAATAACAAATAAAAATTATCTTAAATGCGAGGGAGGGCCTGATCTGACCTAGTCTGGTGATCAGATGACTAAACACCCTAACGGTCGTCTTGGAACTCTCATCCAATAACTGATGGAAGTTGATGCAGAGATCCTCAACCAGGCCCCAGGTGGAGCTCCAGGTGTCCAACTGTTGAGAAAGAGGAGGGACTGTAAGAGTGTGAATTGTTGAATCCAAGATTGCAAAAAGCACAGGGAAAAACTACATTTTGAAGGAAACATTTTAACATACAAAAGAGAATAAGCAATTGGAAAAATTAAAACATTGTTTAAAAATTGATACTTTTTCACGGTTTTAAGAAAAGCTAGATGCTTTAAATGAAAAAAAATATATATTTCTTTCCATTTCATGGCCAAGTGATATGAGTTGATGCCATATACATTTTTTTTTGCCTTATTCATCACATTTGTGATGTGTGCATGCATGTGTATGTGTGTGTGTGTGTGTGTGTGTGTGTGTGTGTGTGTGTGTGTGTTTAGTCCATGTTTGTGGGCAAGTATGTATGTGGTCTCACATGCATGTGACTCTATGTCTTAGATGCCTTTCTTAATTACTCTCCATCCTACCTTTGAGACAAGGCCTTTCAGTGAGCTGAGAACTCACCAGTTGGCCAAGCTGGCTGGGCAGGAAGTTTCTATGATCTGCTTTTGTATTCATCCATGCTCCCACCTACATCATTACAGCCTGTGTTGACTCTCCAAGGGAGGCCTTACCCCCTATGAGGAGTGAATGGGGAGCAGGGGGAAACAAGAGAAGAGGAGAGAGGGGGAGCTACGATTGGCATGTAAAATTTAAATAATTAAATAAATTTAAAAAATGGTTTGTTTGGGAATAAACATTCAGTCATCACTTATTTTCAACATCATGAGCAGCCATGAGTCTCTTCTCCTACCAGAGGCTATTCTGATTACAGCTCAGAGTAGTTTTTGTATCAATTTAGATATTTAGAAGGCCATTTGATAATATGTCAATTTAGCTAAAGAACAGCAATTTCCCTACTAGAGCTTATGATTTCCCCAACCATATATTTTTTACTAGATTTACAGATCCAGCCACGACACAGTATTGAGTTTTGAAGTTATATTTTCAAACTTCTTCAAGAGCACTTTACAAATTGAGCCTTATTTACCCCCTCCACAAGCAAACAAAAAAAATATAATCTTATCTTTTCCAGTTTGCAACTCTACATATAGCTGGGATAGAATGCCAGGGAAACAAACATTGTTGTTACATCCTTGCAACATGTCATATCATGTAAATACCAGTTCTAAGTCCGAGGACATTCATCACTCTTGTTTACTTCATCTCAATTTCTAGTGTTCAAACAGAATGCAAATTGAGAAAAACTTCATCATTCTAAAGAAGACCTCAGTTTAGCAAGATTAACTGAGCTGCAACAAGGAAAGTTGGAAGCTAAATGACACAATATAAAAGTAAAACGTGCTAGAGATATGCTAGGAAAGTAATAGACCTAGGAAAGAGTTAGACAACTAAGATCTAACATGTAGAAAGATCAAGTAAGAATTCAGCAGAATAGTTCATGGAGCCTTTACCAAAGTCATTTGATGGTTCTGTTCCATCAGCAATTCTTGAACTTGGTTTAATGAGCTACAATAAGCCCCTCACAATAATAGCACACAAGGGGACATAGGAAAATAGAATATCCACGAGAGTCATTGTTTTACAAGAGTGATTGTTTTACAAAGTTATTATTTTGTAAATGTTTTGTGTACCTGTTTTTTTTTTTTTTTTTTTTTGCACAATCTATTTCTTACTGTGATCATGATTTCAAAAGGGAAAAAACTGATTTTCCTAAGAATTGCATTTGATTTATCTGAAATTCTACTACATTTTAATTAAACAAAAGTTTGCATGAAAAATATTTAATTAGCTAATCTGTGGCAATAAGCTTCCTCTTTTTCCATCCATCTGTGAATATGGATATGAAACCCAATAATGTGGACAATGAGTAACCCTTGATATAAGAAAAGTTTCAATTTCTATGTCAAATTGATGATTAAATTCTTGTACTTTGATTTTCCAAAATATAATTTTTTAAATTAAAATCTGAATAGGGGACCTGAACATAATCAAAACACTTTATTTTTATGTATTTATATAATTATAATGAGATCCATTTGTACAGTTATATTTGAATATAGTCCTAGGAATCTGTAGTTTGTGCATGTGCTGGTGATGGCCCCACATCCCTGAGTTTATATGCAGCACAAATTGGACTTCGTGGATTATTGAAAAAGAAAGTAAAAAAGAGAGGCACAAAGTTAAGAAGGACTGGGAAGTTGGATAGTGGAGCTGGGTGAACTTAGGGGGAGGCGTAAGGGATGGATGTGATCATATATGTTGAATAAAATTTGTATGTAATTAATGGAAGTATATTAAATATAAAAGGTCTATAATATCACAGATATACTGAATCAATGAACATTGTTATTTTCATTGTATTTATTAATTGGAAAAGAGCCACAGAAACTAGAATGACAGTCTGAAGTTTTTTAAATATTCTTGTTTTGAGAAAAATGTAATGATAAGTGTATAAATTAATAACTTTTTAAAACTGATATTTCTGTAAACAGACATCACTACGGAAATCTAAATTGATCAAAACTCAAAGAACAACTAAGAGGAGACCACCTTTCCAAGTTGATGCACTTACAATACAAGCCCTACAAGTAAGATTCACTGGAGAGGGCTGGTAGGATCATGAAAGCCAGTAGACCTGAAGATTTCCTAGGAGATAATCTCTTACACACATAGAGTAAAGGAAGGTATGGTGGAATGGGTAGATCTGTGCGAATCTAGCAGGAGATGTTAGGGGTGACTATCATCAAAATAGGTTGTATGAAATTCTCTGATAATTAATATCTTATGTTCAAAAACTAAGATGCAATTGGTATAGATTTAAAAGTATTTTTATTAAGCTATTCATCACAATGTAAGGCCGAAATTACTTTAGATTTGGCATTTATTAATCTCCATGTGGGACATACATTATTATTGTTTTTGTTAGGTTTGTTTCTAGTACCTTAAAATAAAAATTCACAATTGTTTTTTTATAGTATATTAAATGTCAGTCTTTTGCTACTAGACTTTCTGGAAAGTAAATCTTCAAAAATCATCTGTATTTAAACTACTTCAGTTTTTGGAAAGAGCTTCTCACACAATTGTATATTTTCATACTGACTATGGATTATTTGAAATTATAGTTCAGCATAAACCTCCATCCTCTGGAAAACAGCCTACAGACTGGGAGAATCCCAGTTAAATCTCTGTGAAAAGTCTTCTGAAACTATACTGAAGGCAACCTGTCTGATTTCTACAATTTCTCTGGAATCTACCCTAGTCTGCTCTACCACCTGCTATTTAACTCACATCATATGCAAGATATTTTGTCAAATTTAGCTCCTAATTGTTCATTTTCTTTAAAAAGTTCATATTGTTACATTACTCAAAATTATGAAAGGCAGTTTAATTTTCTTCAACATATATAAAATACCTAAAGTTAACACAAATATGACTTATATACTTTCCTATTCTGCAAATTCAGTATATTTATTTATTGCTTAATCATTATTACTATTCACAAAATATATATGGTCACATATTTTCATACTTTTTTTACTTCACAAATCAACAAAGCATTTAATTAAGATTGATAATTGTAACATAGTTTTGTTTTCAATTCCTGGGAGGTGACCAAGGAAAATAGTAGCTTGTTACAGTCGGCAATTTGGGATTCCCCTGAACAACAACTTGAAAGGAAAACCACTGGGGATTTTGCTAGAGTCTTTGGCTTTTATGGGAAAGAGTAATAGAATTATCACCTTATATCTCTCACACTTACATACACAGAGATTTTAAGGTAAACTTACAAAGCAATGTTTTCCTATATCCTTTTCAAACATCTTTAGTATTATTTGTCTTCCTCCTTTCTTTTATAGCACATGTGTCCTGCTTTGCCGCTCTCTAGAGATAAAACACCTACTCCGCTTCTCCCCATGGTTCTTTTTCTACTTTTCTCTATTCTCCAGTTAGTTCTGGTTACATATGCAAATCTATAGTTAGGGAACTAGGGTCCATAAATAAGACAAAATGTGCAGTGTTTGGATTTCTGACTTTGGATCACTTCACTTAGCATATTGTTTTCTAGTTCAATCTGCTTACCTGCAAACTGCATTATTTCATTTTTCTTTACTAATGAATAATATTATATTGTGTAAATGTATTACACTTTTGTTATTGAGCCATCAGTTCATGTATATCTAAGATACTTTCTTTTCTAGGTATTTTGAGTAGAGCATCAATGGACATGGCGAGTAAGCTAACTGTGCAGTGGGTTATTCTTTCCTGAATATGTCAAAATGCGATGTATCTGGAAGATGTGGTAGATTTACACTTAGCTTCTGAGAATTTTTCCCTCTGATTCCTGTGGTGCCTGCACCACTTTGCAATCCCACCAGCAGTAAAAGAAGCTTTGCTTCCTTCACATCCTCACTGGCACTTGTTGTCAGCTGTTTTCTTGATCTTAGCCATTCTGTCTGGGGGAAGATGAAATCTTAATATAGGATTAGTTTGTGTTTTCCTGATGGCTAAGGATGATGAACACATTTTAAAGTATATCTTAACAATTTTAATTACATTCTCATTCTGAGAACTCTGTTTCATTTGTTTCCTTGATTATGTTGTTTTCAGTTCTCTGTATATTCTAGATGTTACTTCTTACTCTATCATACATATTGCTGGACCATGTCCACTCTTATACTTTCTCTTAGGAAAGATTCTCTTACTGGCATCTTTCATACTTCTGAGCATGGTGTCCAAACCGAACATGTTCTGACCCACATTGTTCAGAAGCTCAGGGAGGAACTATATTTAGGCACCTAGTGTTTGTGTCATAGCATTTTTTTAAATAAAGAACGTCACTCAGACTGATGTAATATAGGATATATATTGAGGAAATAAAGTTTTAAGGAAATAGCCCAACAGAAGTGTGTATTTGAAGATTTAAGTATTAGAAGATTAGGCACAGTGATTAGAGGAAAATTCCCAACTATCTATTGATAAACCCCACCATCAACCAATAGAGAATTGTTTTTGCCATGGTGATAGGAGCATTATGTAAGTCAACAATGTAAGTAAATTGGTTACAACTTTGTGGGTTTGTTCCCGGGTTTCAGCACCAACAATGTAAGTAAATTTGTTTCAACAACTCTGGGAATGGTGTCCTGACTACTTGGGGAGTCAGGAAACACCTTGAGCTGCTTAGAACAACTCTGATGGCTAGAACTGCAAGGAGACAGCTCAGCCCTGGAGGGCGAGGTATCCCAGACACCTCAAGCTGCTCAGAAAAACAGCTCCACCCTGAAGGTGTCACAGACACCTGGAGCTGTTTAGCATAGCTCTGATGGCTGGAACTGCAAAGAAGCAGCCCAACCATGGAAGGAAATTTTTCTGACTTCTCTGGAAAGTCAGGCCTGGAACTGCTTCAGCAGAGAAGGGCATCCTGACTGTTGGGGAAAGTCAGGGTATACCTGGCGTGATGGGGGGTGGTCTCCCCACAGGATATAGCAATCCTGTTCCTCTCCTGGAGAGCCACCACAGCTGAGCTCTTTATTTTATTTTATTTTTTTATTAAGAGATTTTCTATTCATTTTACATGACAACCACAGCTTCCCTTGTCCTCCAGCCTCCCAACCACCATCTTTCTCCCCCAGCCTAGCCCCCATTTCCACCTCCTCCAAGGCAAGGTCTTCCATGGGGAGTCAGTAGAGCCTGGTACATTAAGTTGAGGCAGGTCCAAGGCCCTCCTTCCTGCACCAAGGCTGTGCAAAGTGTCTCACCATAGGCACTAGGTTCCAAAAGGCCAGCTCATGCACTAGGGAAAGGTCCCGATCCCACTGTCTGGGGGTCCCCTATAAAGTTCAAGCTAAACAAAGGTCTCAATTATCTAGAGGACCTAGTCTAGTACCATAGGGGCTATTCAGCTATTGGTCCACACAGTTCATACATTTCCACTAGTTTGTATAGTTGTCTCTGTACTTTTTCTAGTCATGGTCTTGATATCCCTTGATCATAGAATCCCTCCTCTCTCTCATCCATTGGACTCCTGGAGCTTTGCCTGGGATACAGCCATTGATCTCTGCATCTGCTTTCATCAGCCACTGGATGAGGGTGCTATGATGATAGTTAGGGTATTCAGCCATCTGATCACCAGAGTAGGCCAGCTCAGGCACCTTCTTGACTATTGCCAGTAATCTATGATGAAGTCATCCTTATGGATTCCTGTAAACCTCCCGAGCATCCTGCTTCTCCCTATTCCCATGGTGTCTTCATTTATTGTGGTATCTCTTTTCTTGCTCTCCAACTCTGTTCCCATTCTAGCTTGAACCTCCAGCTCCTCTAAGCTCTCATCCCCCATCTGCTTCTTGCCCTCCATTACACTCCCCAACCCCAGTTTGCTCATGTAGACCTCACTCATTTCTCCATCACTGCTTAGCTCCCTATTAAGGGGGCTTCCTAGCAGAGCTTTGCTTCTCTGGCCCAAGATGTTGCTTCTTTTGCTTCACTCTACAAAAGGGGAAACCTTGCAGAAATATAGCAGTCTCCTCTGGCCCCAGAGAAAAGAGTTAATTTTCAGCTCTCTCTTGCTATGTTTACTGAGGGATGCCTCAGCAAAGATCTTCTGTTCATCTCCTCCGTGCTCTGCTCTTTCAGCTCTCCCTTGTTTTGTGCTTTGCTGAGGGATATCTCTGCAAGGGTCTTCTCTATGCCAGTTAATGAAGATCTTCACACCCAAAACTCTTGAGAAAAAGATTTATTTGGGAAGGAGGCATCCAGGAGAGTAGTTGCCTCTACCAGGGTGGAGAGAACAGTGTTTTCCTTAACTCACAAGCCAGGGTGGTTTACACAGGAAGTCTTGGGAGTGGAGTCAGCCAGGGGTTGACTTGGGGCCCAGGGTTCTACTGTCCTGCTCTGTGATTGGTTGGTTTCATGAGTCAGTTGGCCAGTGGCAGAGATGGCTCTGATCTGACTGAGCCAAACTGTGTGTCTTTCACTGGCCTTGTCTGAGCCATTTTTCCCTAGTTCTGGCCTTCAGGGTCAGGGTGGTTTTCTTTAGCCTGCCCCTTTTCCCTAAAAACGTAGTGTAATAAATGGATACTATAAAATCATTGCAACTCAAAATATATGAACATATATAGAACATAGATAAAATCTAAAAACAATAAAATTTTGGAGAGTCTTGGTGAGTTAGACATTAAGACAAACAAGATGAAGTAAAAGAGCCATGATGTATGTTGAGATTTATAGATAGATATAAAGACATTTAAATGCCTAGGTTTCCTAAATTTATTAGAATAAACTATGTACTGAAAAGGAAGTGGATTTTTAGATAAAATCACACATTTATCATATAGGTAAATTCATATGTAGGTAAGTGTGCATGTATAAGTAGTACTCATAAATTTCCTCTTAAAGTATATATTTTTCTCTCATAAATTATATCTTGACTGCAGTTTTTCCTTCCTCTACTCCTCTCAGTTCCTCACTCCCCTCTTCCCCAGATTAACTGCTCCTCCTTTTCCCTTTGAGTAAGAAAGGACTTCACAGGGATATTAACTGAAGGTGGAATAACAAGCTAGAGTAAGACTAGGCACAAACCCTTGAATCAAGGCTGGAGGAGGCAGCCCAGTAGAAGGAAAAGTGTCCCACGAGCAGCCAAGAGAGTTAGAGACATCTCCCCTTTTCCATGGTTCAGAGTCCCACAGGAACACCAAGCCACACAACCATAACATAACAATTCTCTTTTCAAGATATAATGTCTCAGTCTCATTTTCAGTTCATAATGTACATTTTCATTAATTTTGGCATTACATATTTTGCCTACAAAATTGAATTGTTAAGCATTTGTGGGTGAAGATTGAATTAATTTGTGAAAATAGAGTATGTAAAATGGTGTGTTTTGCATTTAAAAAATTTGGAAGTCATGGCTAATTGCCTTTAATTATGAATATGCACACAGTTACTGCATGTCCAGGTGATTCCCATAGCATCCCGTCTATGGAAGTAAAGAAAACAAACAGAGGACATGAAAATCAGAGTAACTTGTGGAAAGGCACACACTGAATGAAAACATCAATAAAATAGTATGTTAAAAGCATAGAATTCAAACTATATACTTCTTGTGTTCAGTATAAAAGCTTAGGTTGATATAATAACATTATTTTATCCCTGCTCTAATAGTCAATGAAATTAGTTATCATGAATTTATCAAACTGTTCCCAACATCATGACAACTATATAACACTCACATATTTTTCAAAGATACAAAAGTAAATTTGGGGTCAGGGGTCTAGCTAAGTGGTTAAGTTGTTTCCCAGCATGCCTAAGGCCTTACATTTGATCCTACTACCAAGCATCAAAAGTATATTTGGATTTACATTTTAATAAAACTTGCTCACATAAATGTGCATCTCTAGTAACTATATAACAGATGTGCTAATCTGTCCTAAGGTATGTGTGTAATGGACAAAGATAATACGTCCTCCACAATCCTATTTTATTCCTCTCACCTGCTCATCTCTTATGCACCTGTGCCTTGTTGACAGTTTGCACAGCTTGAGATTTGGAGACATAAGCCCTGGAACAGAATTGCAAATATTTCCCGTGTGTGCTAATAAATGTACATGAACTGTTTGCTTAGATTGTTGTGTTCTTATTACTACACCAAGAGTCAAGCTTCTAGTTATTCCTATTTCTTTGAGTTTCCAAGTTTTCATGAAAATGAGGAAAGTAGGCTAAGGGGATATTTAATTTGCTATGGTGTGTCCTTGTAATTCTTCAAGTGCTTTGCTTTTGCTAATATTGCTTTGTTACTGAATTTGACATTAGTTGCTGGTTTATATTTTATTTTTTAATCTGCTCTCTCCCACTATATGTGACTAATTAGATATTTTCTTTGTTTTTGGAAGAGGCAACAGCACATGTTATTTTTATTTAATTTTGTTTTTGACATCACAAGGCAGGTTCTTATATAATAGACAATATTTTTTTTTTGTCCAACAGCCTAAGTACATGTCATCTAACTCCTAATACAGTAAATGGATTAGAAAATGTAATGTTTTTCTTTTAGTAACCACACCCTATATTTACATAATGATAATAAATATTACTAATGATCCCATCTACCCTATATTTACATGTTGTACTCAAATACTTACATTCAAGTCACACTGAGAATAAAATATGCACTGATAAAATATAGTCTCTCAAATTTGAAAGAAACCTAACTAGAATCTTAGAAAACTATTAAAATGTATCCCTAAATTAAGATCACCATAAGGACAAACATTTCTGAATAAGTCTGATGAAACATTTTCAATGACCATTTAAAATATCTTAGGAAATTTATGCTAGAGGCTTCATGTTTTAAAAAAAAATTAAGTGTATGTAACAAAGTCCAAAGTTTTATCATTCATATACATGTGGAAGGAAAGAACTGATTTCTACAAATTTTCTTTGGTGTTCACACAAGAGCTGTAGTGAATGTGCCACTTAATCCATATAAGAATAAATAAACTACATAACAGAAATTTTTAAAAAGAAATGATGCTTTTTCCCTTACTCAATCTTTATCTGTAATTTTATGAGCCTCAGACTTTTCTGATGACTCCCATGATTATTTGATGTAGTAAAATGTCTGTGTGGTCCAAATTTTAGTGTACTAGATTGAAGAGACAGAATTGCTTCCTATGGCACAACCAAGGCTTATGTTCTAGATTGATGCTGTCTACTAAAATTTATGTAGCTGCTTATATTTAAGTTAGTTAATAATTGTTGAAATTTCAAAACCAAGTTGCTCAATTATATGAGAATTGTTTTAATTTCTCATTAATAATTGAAGTCAATAACTGATATATCAATTAGAGCAATTTATCTCCAATGTATCAATGATGTTTGATTGGACAACATTGACCCAGAATATTTGAATCCATCTATTCAATAGACATACTGTAGATGAGTTAATAAGCCAATAATATCATGCATTCTTGAGAAGAAAACCAAATATGAAAAGGAAGGTTGTCTATTTTTCATAATATGCTAAAGTTTGGTATTTTTGAACATAATTTTTTTGTTTCCTTGCTCACAAAACTAGACAAATAGAAAGAATATATGCTCCTTGATGATTAAGAATATACATTATAGTCCATATTAAATACATAACAACAAATCAAGAAAAATATATCATTCAACCAATACAGTCATTTAAAACCTTCCATTGCTTCAAATGGTCAATGGCTAAATAAAGTTATTGTAATTTATAGATTATCATTCTTTCTAATTTATTTGTATTAATTCTCTGAGAGCTTTATATTATATTTTGATCATAATCTCCTATTCTTAATGTCATAAGACCAATCCCCATCCCACACACACAATTTTGTGTCCTCATGATTTTAACCCATCTATTCTAGTAATTCTCACTTATATACTCTTGGGTGCATGGACATTCCTTGAAGTAAGGTCTGACTACCAGAGGACACACAATTAATGTCAACTCTCCTGCTTCTGGAACCTATCAAATACCTATAACTTATTAGCTAGGGGTAGGGTTTTATTACTACCTCCCCACACCATGCTGAAATTTCTCTGCTTTGTGTTTAAACAGATATTGTGCATGATATCTCAACTGGTCTTATGAGAACATACCAGCATGGCCTCAGGTGGAGAGGACTTTTCCATTTCTGCCTCGTTTTCTACATCTGAGCCTTTCCATTTGAACAGTCATAGATAGCATTGTAGCTACATCAAACTCATGAGAAATCAAGAGTAATATCACATTACAGACATAGTTTGTCTATGGATTATTTAAAAGAAGTTTCAGAAAGAACATAAGCACATTCTCAACACACAGCCTCATATGTAGTTGTATAGAGAATGAAAGTCTCATACTATTGACCACTGCATATTACACTGACTGTTATATACAATGTGTTTTCTTTGCACAATAATTTCTTGCATACTCACTTAGGCATTTGAGCTTTGCACAAAATGTGTCCCTTTTTCACATTTAATTTCCACTGATTTTTCAAAAGCGGTAGTAGATTGGTTGTCAATAAAATGAACCTTGTGCAATTTCTATTTTGTACAAAAGCAAACTGCTAATCCTAGAAACTAAAATGAAACATTTGCTTTTACTGCATTAAAGCTGTTAAATTCTAATGAATTATTTAGCAATTTAGGGCCTATTTAGTCTGTATAGAAAGGATATGTCTCTCAAGCTAATCTTATTCAGTTAGACTGAGTATTAAACAAAGTAGTTGGATCATTCTACTACATTTGGCTTCCTGCCTCAAGGAATATGTCTGAATTAGGATATGTTATATATAATGAGGTGGTTTAGGAGGGTCTCTGCTATACATACATTCTTCACAATAAAGTTCCCCAAAGCAATTCAATTTAGTAAGAAGTTAAAGTCAAAAGCATTTTCCCTAAAGCATATTTAATCTTCTAAATAACTGTCTAAGTGTGTAAACACATATGCATGAAAACCTTTCACAAATATGCCATCAATATGAATACATTCACCTTAAATTCTATATACCTTGATCTCCTAGGAAATACAGACTTAGCATTGACCCCCCTATGTATCTCATCTTCCATCAGTGGATAATGACTCAAGACCACATTTGACTTCTTCACAATTAGCCTGATGATATTGCTCACTGGTTTTTCACTCGAGACTAAACCATAGAGGCACAGACTAGAAACAAGGAGAGATAGTTTTGAGTGGGACACACATCCTACAGACTATCTATGGGTCTCTTTTGCTTACCCAACACAGGACCACTTTGTAGAGGTGCTAACATTTGAATGTGTAAGAATCACTTTTGGAATACTCACTGCCACAGTACCAGTCCATGTTAGTGTCTTACAACTGAATAGCCTCTTTGCTGAAAAAAAAATGGAAACCAGGCTTCTAGAGATGGATATTCTTAGGGTTATGGATACAGTACACTAAAAGTTGAGGGGAACATCACAACCTGGAAATAAAAATGATTTCCTCTAATGTAAAATATTGTAGGCCAGTTTTAAATTCATCTAGTGAATTTGGTTTATATTTTTAAAACATACCTTTAATAATCAGTAAACATACATGAGAACTTCAAAGCTAAAAATGATTTGGAGTCATCAATCATTTGAAAGTTTATATTTGTTTGTGGTAAAATGCTATATTTTCTCTCGATTTTTAACAGGGAATGGCTATAATGGGATGATAACACTACCATTTCTATTTATGGTAGAGGATCTTATTTTACTTCATTATTATAATAACAAAATTACTAGTGCTATTCCTTATTAATGCAGCCACAATAATCTAGAGTTAGATGCAAAAACTCAATGAAATTTTCATCTGGGATGTGATGGTAACATAAACAGACTTGGTTGGGTATGAGTTTGTTCATTGGTTTCTGTTTTCTCTCTGGGTTTTCAGAGAGTGTGTTGGGTGAGTGCTGCTTGTTTTACTGACCTGTTCTGCTGGTTTGTTAGTGGTAGAATACTTAGTATTGAAGGCTGGGGGAACTGGAGGTCATGGGCACATGGCCTGAGGAAACTACAGGAGGCATGGACAGTAGGGAGGGGAAGCTGCCCCTAGTGAAGGTGGGTGGAGATGGTAGCCAGAGGCATCAGGTAGGTAAGAGGGATCAGGTAGATGGAGAGGGCTCAGGTAGATGGAGAGGGGTTGGGTAGGGGGAGAGGCATGAGGGGAGAAAGTACAGGGGGAAACAGCTAGAAATTGGAATATTTGGGGTGTGTATGGAAGCCTGGTGCAGTGGAAACTTCCTAGAATCAATGAGGGTGAATCTAGTGAGAACGCCTAATAATAAAAGATAGACAGTCTGAATTAGGTGTCTTTTGTAGAGTTCCAGAGTGGTGGGACTGGGTTACACACAGTTGAGTTATTGGCTTGGGATGATCACATGGATGTCTATACAGCTTAGGCTGATACAAGGATAGAAGGTAGCTCTCTGAAAACTGACAGTGGGTCCCCATTGCCAAGGACAACATCCACACAGCTCAGAAAATGTAGAGAGTTTCAGTTGGTACCTGCAAGGAGCCATCTTCCCTACCTTCTAGTCTCCTTGGTGATGAAAGGTACTCCAGTCTATGGAACGAGAAACCAGGACATCAATCCAGACACAAAACCTTTGATCAACCAACCATCTATCCTGCCTTCAAGATGTCCAGTAGCAATGGTGGAGCAGAACTTGTAGGAGTGGCTGAACAATGTCTCATTTAACTTGAGGTCCACTGCCATGAGAGGGAGACCATGCCCAACACTGGTGGCCAGGAATTGGATATTGGATAGGCTAGAGATCTAGGGTAGAAACAAACAGGGTTGGAAAAAGGTCAATGAAATGATTCCTAATGCTATTCTTCTATTCTCATAGATTGGTGCCTTGTTCAGTAGTCATCAGAGATTCTTCCTCCAGCAGCAGATGTGAGCTGGTGCAGAGACTCACAAACTGATATTATTCAGAGAGAAAGTCTAAATTGGAGGTCTTCAGCATGTCTGTCCTCTCAGAGATTGGGGAAACCCGTAGTAGAGGAGGAAGAAAGATTGTAGGAGTCAGAGGTGGTGAAGGACACCAGGAGAACGTGACCCTTTGAATGAACTAGGCCTGTATAATTTTGCACATGATCCTCTGTGTATATGTTGTGGCTGTTAGCTTGGTGATTTTGTGGGACTCTGGACAGTGGGAGCAGTGGGAGCAGGTGTATCTCTAACTATTTTGCCTGCTCTTGAGACTTTTCCTCCTATTGGTTTGCTTTGTCTAGCATCTATAAGAGGGCTTTTGCCTTCTCTTATTCTATCTTGTTTCATCTTGTCAGGCTGTCTTTTCTTGGATATCTGCTCTTCTATAAAGAGGAAATGGACTAGAGGAGGATCTGGAGAAGAGTGAAGGTAGAGGGAACCTAAGAAAAGTGGAGGGTGGGAGGGAGGAGGAAGAGGAGAGTGTGGTTGGAATGCATTGTATGAGAGACGGATCCATTTTAATAAAAGAAAAACAACACTACCATTGAAATTTATCTTTTTTCAATAACGTTTAACCAATAAACCCTGATAATGTTTTATGATAGAAAGAAAACTTAATTGTAAAAAAAAAAAAAAACCCATCAGTGTAAATGAATATCTATTGCTTATTTTTTCTTCTGCAATGATATGAACACTTCATTGTGTATAACTTGTTTATTTAAGATGTTTGTTCATAGGCATAACTTTTGTCTAAAGAAAATAAATTACTCATTTGGGCATGGTGCTTTTCATCTTAACAAAAAAAAATATCAGTGTCTCTTGCTAAAACGATGAATGTGATAGCTACACTTTTAAATGAATAATTTTATTTTTAATTATGTGTACTTTTGTTTTTAGGTTATGGTGATATTGTGTCCTTCAAAATATTGTGCACTCTAATCAACTTATCTGGGATCAGAGAACAAAACAGCCACTAAATATAGAGGTCAGACAATTGTGACATACATGCCTTTAATCCTAGCATTCCAGAGGCAGATATCCATCTGGATCTCTGTGAGTTCAAAGCCACACTGGAAACAGCCAGGTGTGGTAACAAGAGCCTTTAATCCTAGGAAGTGATGGCAGAAATCAGAAAGGTATTTAAGGCATGAAAATCAGGAAATAGAGCTGGTTAAGCTTTTAGGCTGTTGAGTAGCATTTCAGCTGAGATTCATTCTGGATGAGGACTCAGAGGCTTCCAGTCTGAGGAAACAAGATCAGCTGGAGAATTAGCAAGATGAGGTGGCTGTGGCTTTTTCTGCTTCTCTGATTTTCCACCTTTAACCCAATACCTGGCACCACATTTGTTTTTATTAATAAGAACTTTTAAGATTCGTGCTACAGTAGGTGCTCTTAAATTTTAGAAGTGGGCGTTGGATCTCCTTGATCCAAAATTACAGGCAGTTATAAGCTACCTACGTGGTTTCTGAGGACTATGGTCCTCCTGCTGGAATATGCTCTCCTAAACACTGAACCATCTCTTCTGCACACCTTTACTCTTTATTTTTGTTGGTCAAGAGCAGTAGCAATCCTCTGTAAACCTTTTCGAGTCTCTTGGACAGCCCTGACCAACAACTCAAATGACTACTTTTAGTTACAGGTGTTTAGGTTCCTGTAGTTAGTATTGGCTCTTGGAGGAAGTGTTGTCAGCCCAAATGAGAAAATATTATTTAAATACACACACACACACACACACACACACACACACACACACACACACACACGTATACATGCATATTTCCTGTAGGTTCATTTTTTCCATCATAACATTTTTATTAATTCTTTGAGAATTTCACAACATGCACACCAATTATACTCACTTCTTCATTCTTCCATGTCAGGACCCCTACCCTTGTTAGCTCCTCCTCCCCAAAAAAGTGAAAATAAAAATAAGAAAAAAAATGTGTTATCTATATACTCTTTGGCACATGGATAAACTCTCACTGACCTGCCCTCCTAAATAAATCTGTGTCCTTCCCCTTCCACATCCCTACCAGAAGCCTTCAGTTGTGGGGAGCTACACTTCAGCTTCCCATCACCCTTTTTCAAAAGTTCTGCATAGAATTTGTATACCTCTACTCTTTATGATTATTTCTGTCCCCTCACTTTCTCCTTCTTTCTCTATTCCTTGTCCTCCTCCTTCATTTGTTCTTTTTTATTGATTACCCTGTTTTGTGTTTATATCTTCTGTTACAACTTGATAGCTAAATTTCTGAGGTATTGTTGTTCCAAAATTATATTACTTTTTATAAAATCCCTTTCATTTCCTTGAATCCCTCAAGATTTGCAGGAAGTTTTTGAAAGCAGGGTAGCATATCACTCTCTGAAACAATTACTATGCTGTCATAAGAAAAGTGTAAGAATTTTTATAGGAACCACCTCATACTGTGTACTACTGTGATTGGAGAGTCTATAACTTAGACACTTTGGATTCATGGATCTAAAACTTTGTTCTCTCTCCAAAACAAACAAACAAAAATCTATGAAATCATGTAGTTCAGATTTCTATCTTTTTATCCCACACTAATATTCAGTTATCTAAAATCATAAAACATGTCCATATATTGAAACACATAAAGAAATTTCCATTGAAAGATGGCGGCATGAGAGATTTAAGAGGGAGATGAAAGAGGAGTGTTGAGGAGAGATTTTAATAAGGCAATGCTAAACTTTCAACCATAGTGCTTACAATAGCAAGTAACTCTGTAACTTCTAATACATGTGTGCAGTACATCCTAATAAAGACACAAAGAATAATTGATGCTGTTTTTAGCTAATTGATATTCTGAAAATGAAATTTAGTCCCTGTTATAACTTCCATATTTGGATAGTAGGATATAAGATAAGTTACCAGGCTTCAGAAGTGACTTTAAAACAACAAATTAATGAGTTTATTATATTTTTAAATTAATTATGAGATGAAAAGATTGTCATTTAAATTTTATTTCACAACTACTTGCTCCTTGTTTTCTCTGACACTGCAATTTTTCTGAAATCTTGTAACATTTATGAAAAATATTGATTAATTTTCTCAACTAACAAATGACAGTATCACAATTCAAACCCAAAACCTAAATCTAATGACTGGAGTGCTCACTACTTAAGACAATAAGGAAGAAGAATTAAGGATTGCATACAAATATCGAAATGTAGAAAAGTAGACAAGATTTTGATAGCAGCTAATCACTATTTTTAAACTCATTTTTCACATGCTACATAATAGTAGTAGTATATTAACTAATGCATGAAGAGATTAATTGATTATGTTAAAAAAAAAACTACATTTGAAAATAGAAAGAGGCAATATGGGACGTCAGGCCTGGTGGACTTCACATGGAACAGTGGTACAGCTGTGTCTTAACAGCCTAAAGCCCTGGGTTCAATTCTAAGTAATTGAAAGAAAAAGAAAGAGAAGGGTTCACCTATTTAAAGGATTATCTAATTTTCCACTATGAAGAGGACACTGATGGCTTTCAATAAATTTAAGATCTTCTACTTTGAAGTCCAACAGCCAGAAATCAACTATACCTTTCTCTTTACAAATGTAGTGTCTTAAACATAAGCCATTAACTTCATGCATTAGTTAATATTATTAATTTTTAGTAATTAAAAAAGTGTAAATCACATAGTAATTAGCTGGTATCAAATGTGTAAATGTTTTTTACTTATATACCATTATTTTGAATTAAGGTATAGATTACACTTGACTGTAAACAATGGAAAGAAAAGGTAAAAATGTAAAATCAATATGACCACTGATGTATACTTTCCTATAAATTTCTTAGTTCTAATATACTTAGAATTCTTTATATAACTAAGAAGATTTTGGTATTATCTAATTAATCACCTAATTTACATTCTTCTCAGAAAAGTAAATTTAAGAGAGTTCTATGAACTCTGTGCATTTTTTTTATGCTTTGTTGTTGTTGTATAACACCAGTCAATATCAATTTTATTCAACTAACTAGAGGATGTTGGACGATTCCTCACTTAGTATTTGGTAATTTTATTATGATTTATTCTGGGAAGTACTGTTTCTTCAAGGGGTAAATTTCAGCAAGAACCTCATAGTTATCAGAAGCATTGTGTTCAATTCTATTAAAAATCTACCATCTGCAGCAGTTCATGGTCTACCTTGATAGAGTAAATTCCACAGACACTGCCTTGGAAAACTAATTTTGACTTTTGTAATGTTCTTTTTTTTTTTTTTAATCCAAGTTTCCCAAGGAAAAAATGATGACAAGCTTGACTAACTCACAAGCAGCTGAAATTTTATTACCAATCCTTAAAAGTAGTTTTAACTGGTACTTATCCCAGAGGGACACACTAAAAGACAGATGTTCATTGGTTTTCTTTCTTTGTGTTTCTTTTCCCCAGGCTAGATTTTTTTTTTCTGTTTATTAATTGAAGCTAACAAGTGCTGAGTAATTACTACTCAGAGATTCTACAGTATTTAACTTTTCAAAACTATATTTTCTCAATTTTTTATTTGAACAGGAGCAAGAAGCATAAGTCTCATATCATAGAATAGAGTATCACATAGAAAGTAAGTAGAAGATTATCAGCTATTTTTATAATGAATTACATTTTTCTTTAAAAATAAATGTTGCTTGATTTGCTTAGCTGAAAATTGTATACACTAATTTAATGTTTCAGAATGCAAGAGAAGGATTAATAATATGATTTATTTAAATTTATTTAAATAATTATTTATTTATTAGCCAGGCCCAGCTTCCTGTTAACTTCCTGCTTTCTTGATATAAACACAATATGAATATAAACTCACCATCCCTGTCACAGTGCACTGGAACCTCTCAAGTTGCTAAGGTAAAATAAGCCTTTTAGGTTACTTCTTGTCGGGTATTTGTTACACTAACAATAAAAGTGGGGAATACACCACAGGCTTCCCCTTCTTACCAAGCAAACGCACAATAGTTAGCATATGTGGTTTTCCATGATGCTACTTTTCTCATTCCCTGGGGACAATATGTATTTAGAGCAAACTTGATTTTTAAGAACAGTTTATGCAAATTTGTATTTAGAGTCTTTTCTATAGTTTTGAATGTTCTGGAAATTTTTATCTGTTTTAGTTAAATCAGTATTGATTGCTGTGAAGGTTCATACTGTCATTTTGGCAGGGTGTAGAATCACCTTGGACCAAAGTACTCTGAAATGTTTATAAAGAATCTTCTTGATTAGGTTAATTGAAGTGGGAAGACATCCTAAATTTGAACATCAACTTTCTCAGGGTTCTGAGTCCTGGATTGCATAAAAAGAAGAAATATGGCTGAGGATGATTATTGTTTGCTCTCTGCTTCCTAACTGAAGATATAATGGAAAGAGTTGCTTGAACTGGCCATTTACTGAAATCAGATTGGTGACTAACCCAGGTGTCATCAAAAATACTCTTTCCAGTAGCTGAGGGAAGCAGATCTACAGTCAAGCCCTGTGCTGAGCTACTAGGTTCTTGCTGAAGAAAGGGGAGAGGGACTTTAAGAGACAGGGGGGTCACGACAGAGAACCCACAGAGACAGCTGACCTGAACTGGCTCATGGAATCTGGAACAAGAGTCAGGAAGCCTGCATGGACCTTACCTAGGCCCTTTGCATGTGACAGTTGTATAGCTTGGTCTTTTTGTAAGGAACCTAGCAGTGAGATCAGGACCTGTCCCTGGTGCTTAGGTGGCTTTGGGGAACCTTGATGCAGGGGGAGGAGCTAGTCCTGCCTCAACTTCGTGTGCCATGCTTTGTTCAAGGCCATGGGAGGTCTACCCCTCTCTGAATGGAGACCCTGGAAGAGTGGATAGTGAGGGGAGAAATTGGGAAGTGGGAGAGGGGAAATGTGGTTGGTATGTAAATCAAATGAGTTTGTTGTTGTTGTTGTTGTTGTTGTTGTTGTTGTTGTCTTTGAGACAAGGTTTCTCTATGTTGCTTTGCACCTTTCCTGGAACTCACTTGGTAGCCCAGGCTGGCCTCAAACTCACAGAGATCCACCTGCCTCTGCCTCCCGAGTGCTGGGATTAAAGGTATCTGCCACCACCGCCTGGTGAAAAAATTTTATTAAAAAAAAAAAAAAAAAAGGTGCTACAACCATGCTTCCCCTTCCTTGGTGGCTATGTGCTGTAGAACTGTAGCTAAAAGTAACTTCCTCTTGGAAATGGCATTTTATCAGTGGGTAGACAGTAGGCCACAGCAATCAGAATAACTAACACAGAAAATTGGTCCTAAGAAGTGAGTCCATGCTCTGAAAAAACATGCCATGTGTTTTGAAACTTGTTGGTGGGAGCAATGTGAAAGAATTTGGAATTCTGAACTACAAAACCCTTACACTACTGTAAGCAGAATTTAACAGACCATTTTGGTTGGGGGTGTGAATATCCAGAGTGGGGAGAAATTGTGGAGAAAACAGTTCTAGCTAATGAAGCTCCAAAGAGGAACGCAGATACCCATGGAATATGGGTTAGAGGTTATTCATGCTATACTCAGGTAAAGAATCTGGCTGCATTATGTCAGTTATCTTGAGAACTTAAGGAGGCTGGATATAGGAGCTAGGCACTAATTTGTTTGGCAAAGGAGATTACAACACATAAAAGCTTTTAAGCTGCTTCATATTGCTTAGAGAGACAGGCTGTGGTGTGCAGTAGAAAGAATAAAACTGTGCAGTTTCCTGAGAAGAGCGGGAGCAATTTTTATTAATTATTTTATTTTATTTTATTTTTTAATTTTAATTTTTTTTTACCATGTACACAAAGCAGATCTGAATGCATTTGTAACTGTTAAAGAACTTCGTTTTATTAAAGATAAACAATGTGCTTCACCCTGGAGCACTGGAAACAAAATGGTCTGAGGACAAGGCCTTAGTAATGGAAAGCCCAATATTGTCAAGATACAAATTCATGCCGAAGGAGAGTGCTTAAACAAAGGAAGCCATCTATAGTATCCCATGTTCCTTAAAGCAGCTGTAGAGGGAAATATTTTCCAAGAATCAGCCCACAGAAGCTGAGGCAATCTGGTGCATTTGGACCACACTCTATTCTCAGCTGTAAGTAAATCTGAGCAGCATTTGCATGGTGCCCATTTTGCAAACACAGATGAATGACTGTTGAAATTACGGATTCTTGCAGCACAGTTCCAGCTAGCCACTGAGGCTGCAGGGTTGCAATCCTTTAACGGGAGCAAGAGAGGCACCTGTGTGAGGCAGTGAAGGTAAACTGCAATCAAGATCCCAGGACACTGGAGATGGCCAAACCCATGAGACATCTGTGGAGCAAAGCTGTAAGCATGGAGTGATTCACTGACAAAAGAGCGCCTACATTTTTATGACTTGTATTTTCTTTTGCTGACTATGATTATCTGTTTGTTTGTTGTTGGTTTGGTTTTTTTTTTTTTTGAAACCCCAAGACAGGGTTTCTCTGTGTAGCTTTGCGCCTTTCCTGGAACTCAGTTGGTAGCCCAGGCTGGCCTCGAACTCATAGAAATCTGCCTGGCTCTGCCTCCCCAGTGCTGGGATTAAAGGTATGCGCCACCACCGCCCGGCCCGTATTTTTTTTAATTGTGGAGCTTTTATTTATTTTTAATTTTAAAGTTTTTTTTTTTTCATTTTACATACCAAACACAGTTCCCCCTCCTTCACCTCTTCTTGCTCACCCTCTACCTTTCACCCACTCTACACCCCATCCATTCCTCAGAGGGGGTAAAGTCTCCCATAGGGAGTCAAAAAAGTATGGCATATCCAATTGAGGCAGGACCAAGCCCCTCCCTCCTGTACCAAGGCTGAGCAAGGTATCCTTCCATAGGGAATGGGCTCCAAAAAGCCAGGTCAGCACTAGGGATAAATCCTAGTCCCACTGCTGGTGATCCCACAAACAGCCCAAGCCATATAACTGTCACCCATATTTGGAGGGCCTAGTTTGGTCCCATGAAGGTCCTACAGCTGTCCCTCCAGAGTCATTGAGCTCCAACTAGCTTGTGTCAGCTGTCTCTGTGTGTTTTGTCATTATGATCTTGAGCCCTTCGCTCATATAATCTCTCCTTCCCCTCTTCAACTGTGAGAATTGTTAAGATAAAAAAAACACACATAGTCTGATGACAGACTATGCTGGAGAGGATGTGGAGTAAGGGGAACTCTCCTCCATTGCTGGTGGGAGTGAAAATTTGTACAGCCACTTTGGAAATCAGTACGACAGTTTCTCAGAAAATTGGCAATCAATCTACCTCATGATTCAGTGATATCACTCCTGGACATATACCTAAAAGATGCACATTCATACCACAAGGGCATTTGCTCAACTATGTTCATAGCAGCATTTTTCATAATAGCCAGAATATAGAAAGAACCTAGATGACCCTCAACCGAAGAATGGATATAGAAAATCTGGCACATTTATACACTGAGTATTACTCAGCAGTAAAAACAATGGCATCATGAAATTTGCAGACAAATGGATGGAACTAGAAAGAGGCATCCTGAGTGAGGTAACCCAGACTCAGAAAGATTATCTGCATTCTTAATGTTTGGTTTTCCATTTTTGATATTCTTTAAGATATATAGCTCATAATGATATTTTCCCATTATGTAGATTGCCTCTTCACTGGTATAATGGCATCCATTGCTGTACAGTTTTTAATTTCATGAATTTTCATTTATATATTGTTGTTCTTAATGCCTACTCTAGGTATGCTCAGAAAGTTTGCTTGAGTCATTTATTTCAAGGTTACTTGCTCTTTTTTCCTCTGATTCAGAGTAGCATGTCTTATGTTATGGTCCTTGATCAGAGTAGAACTGTGTGCAGGGAGAGAGATAAACATAGTCATATTCTTCTACATATAGCTATCCACTTTTATCAGAACCAATTGTTGAGGAAGTAATCTTTTCTACAATGTGTACTGTTGGCCTCTTTGTCAAAAATTGGGTAGCTATAGGAGTATGGGCTTATATTTGGCATTTTATTCTATTCATTTTATCAATATATTTTCATTTTCTCTGGTCCCATGCTGTTTTAGTTATTATAGCTGTGTAATATAGCTTAAAAATCAGGAATTGTGATAAATTCAGTATTTTTTTCATCATTTATGATTGCTTTTACTATACTGGATATGTTATGTTTTTGTGTGGTATTTAAGGTTTTTTTTCATTTTATGATGAATTTTTTTTGAAATTTTAATGGGATTGTGCTGAATCTATGATTCAACTACTTTTGGTAGGATGGCCATATTCACAATATGATCTCATGGGCATGGGAGGTCTTTCCATCTTCTGGCTTCTTCTTTAACTTCTTTTTTCAGCATCTTAAAGCTTTCATTATGCCATTGTTTCATTTCCTTTGTTAGGATAATGATACATAGTTTAAGGCTATTGTGAATTGTGACTTCTACCTTGGTATATCTATCATTTGTATATAAGTTCACTGAATTTATATGTTAATTTCATATCCTTTTAACTTGCTGAATATGTTTATCGACTATACAGGGTTTCTGTCTTTAATACACAGAATTATATTATCTGCAAATAAGAGTACTTTGACTTCTTCCTTTCTGACTTGAATCCTTGTTTTCTTGTTTACTTGTCTTATTGCTCTATCTATGATTTCAAGTACTATACTGAATACCAGGTGTGGTAGTGAGCATCTTTGTCTTGTTTTGCATGTTAGTGAAAATGTTTTGAATTTTTCATAATTTAGAAAGATATTGGCTGTGGGCTTGCTGTATATTAAATATATAATGTTGATACATGTCCTGTCTATCTCTACCTAATCTGGGAACTTTATTGTGAAAGGTTGTTAGATTTTTCAAAAAAACTTTCTCTGAATATTTTGAAGTGATCATGCAGGTTTTTTTATTTGACTATCCTTATGTGCTAAACTACATTTATTGGTGTTGGTGAAATTATTAAGGCTACTCCATGTAGTTAAAAGGGCAGTTTATTTTGTGGGGTAACTTACAAATGAAGGGATAGGTTGCAGGGTCTGGGAAAGGGATGGTGCAGTTCGGCAGTGTTCTCTGGAGAACTTTGCTTAGTTTACTTCCAGTGTCCAGGGTCCAGAAGCCTCTCCTCTTGATCCTGTGTCTTCAGCATCCTCCCTCAGCCCCGCCTTATAGGCGTGAACATTACCGATGCCTCAATGGGGGTTGGAACTTCCAGGCCAAGGCTGGAATGGCTACCCACTACATATTGGCTTATATTTGTGAACATCTTTTTCTGATAAAATTCTTGGAGAATACAGTAATACAAGGGATTTATGTCAAAATAATAATGATATTATATAACAAACCAATAACCAACAACACATACACATATAAAATAATTTTAAAGAGGCAAAAGTAAGCTATTACACACTATAGGATAAAAATAAATAAATAATGGGCCCAGTGCTACAAAAATTATCTCTTTTTG
This sequence comes from Onychomys torridus, assembly GCF_903995425.1. Lineage (NCBI taxonomy): Eukaryota > Metazoa > Chordata > Mammalia > Rodentia > Cricetidae > Onychomys > Onychomys torridus. Next base: position 85,140,688 of record NC_050451.1, on the reverse strand, counting down.
AGTTGTTGAGCAATGTAGTTATATGCACCTCCAAATATGATAAGTTATTGCTAATATTCTTGGGCATCCCTCAGTACTTGGTGGTATGACCCTATTGGTAAAGATATCACATACTTCAGTCTTAGAACACAGAGAAACCTAGTTGGTACTCACCAATTGTTTTATCTTTACTGATTAGCCTTTATACTACTGAAATGCACTGTACACACTAAAGGAGGGGAAAGTAGTCATCAATCTCACCCAGAAATTAACCCTGCAAGCTACAATAATGATTGGCTGGCAAGACATGATTACTTACAGCTGTGGCAGGAATGTCATGAAAGAAACACTTTCTTGTTGGACCTTAGGAAATTTCCACAAGTTCAAACCCAAACCTGCAATTATCTATGCCAAGAAACTGTGGTTTTAATTGTTATAGGGTCCAGGGGAAAACCTGCTAAATTATTACTCTGATAATATGCATAACATTAAACAGAATCCTAATGATTGGTTGTTAGGCCTGAAGATTAGTGCACCGACCACCATCAGAGAAGCTTAATTCTGCAGTAAATGGCAATTAGCACCGAAATGAGAACTGATGAGGTGTAGTGAATAAGGAAGTGTGAAGTTCTCAACCATTAATGGGACATTCATGCCATACTCCTTCCTTTCAAAGATCAGGGATCATCATGGAAAAGGAGGCAGAAAGACAGTAAGACACAGACACATTGGATGATTACAAGGAACAAAAGTTACTGAGTTCAAAAGGGCAGTAACACTTATGAACTCAAATCAATCACACACATAAGCACGTGCATATATATGTAAGCCCTATGCAAGCCCAAGCCAGAAAAACTCCCAACATGGGGAGTGAAGGTAGGCACAGAGTCAATCCTCAAGCAGAGAGACTGTTTGCTATTGATAGCTTCTTGGAGAGAGAAAACTCCTCAAAGATGTGATCCCTGACAGGTCCACCAGGTTCCACTGGGTGGCCACATAAACAAGAATGTGTGGGCAACAGATGTGGTATTTGATGGGTTTGACACTTTTATGGAAGTTAGGTAGTTAGGGACAGGCAGATCTAAGAAGTGGTTTAAGGGGGAAAGTATTATAAGATATCTCACAAGAACTAGTAAGTGTAACATGAATTGCTAGATGGTCTTATTGATAAAAAAAAAAATCCAGAGCCAGATATTGGGCTGTAAGCTGAGCAATCAGAGCAATAGAAAAAGCCAGCCACAAGTTCTTACTACTAGGAAATCCTCGGCCCAAGAGAGAGCTACTTCCTGTATACTCACGCCTATATACCTTTCTGTGTCTTGCTATCTTACTTCCTGTCTCCACCCAGCTACCTCACTTCCTCTTTCTGCCCAGCTCTATCACTTCCTATCTGTTTTTACAGACCTTCAGATCTCTATGGTTAGCTAGTGCTGGGATTAAAGGCATATGTCACCATGCCTAGCTCTGTTCCCAGTGTGGCCTTGAACTCACAGAGATCTGGATGGACCTGTGCCTCCTGAATGGCAGGATTAAAGGCATGTGCTTCCACTGCTTGACCTCTGTGTTTAATATAGTGGCTGGATTTTTCCTCTAGGCTCCAGGTAAGCTTTATTTGTTAGAGCACAAATAAAATATCACCACAAATAAGAAAATAAAAGTAATAAATGTATGTTTTTCAAATGTTTATTTATCATCATTTTGAGTGAGCTAGCTCTTATAACTTATAAATCCAGGACTCAAGTCAAACACATTGTGGGATCCAGGATAGTGTGTTAAAGGTGCTTGGAGGAACAAGCCTATCCACCCCTCTAAGCCTACCTTGGGTATGTATTTACCTCATACTAATTGATCAAATGAAGGAAAATAGTCCTGTATGGCATAAAATCTGATTGTCAGGTCAGGATACCACTATATATTAAACAACCATAATTTAGTTTGTTATATTAGATAAGATGTGAATAATATGAATATTTCATATTTTCTTCAATAAATAAAAATTATTTTGGGTGTTTGAGACATAGCTCAATCATTAAGAGCATTGAATGTTCTTCCAGAGGACCCAAGTTTGATTCACAGGATACATATGGAGGATCTTACAACCATCTGTTGCTCTAGTTCTGTGTGGAGGGGGGCAGTGAATTCTTCTAGACTCTGTGAGCACTGCATGCATGTAGAGACAGACATAGATATACAGCTAAAACATACAATATAGTATAAATGAATACATCTCCAAAAATTAAAATAAAATAATATCATCTTTTCCTGGTATTTTCAGGAGAGCCAGAATTTTTAAATATTGGGAAAATTTTATTTCCTTTTTTTCTGTAATGAATTTATTATTTTATGTCCTAGCTGCAGTTTGCCTTCCCTCCTACCTCCCTCCTTTCCTTCCAGTCCCTCCCCCCATGCCTCCTATATTCACACATCCCAATCTACTCCTCCTCTATTTCTATTTAGGAAAGGGCAGGCTTCCCCTGAGTATCAACAAAACATGGCATATCAAGTTACAGGAAGAGTAAGCATCTCCCCATGTATCACCATTGCAAGGTGACCCAGTATGAGGAGTTGTGTCCAGAGATATAGAAAAAGAGTAAGAGACAGAGCTTGTTACCACTGTTAGGTGTCACACAAGAGGACCAAGCTACATAACTGTAGCATATATTCACAGTGCCTAGGTCAGTCCCATGTAGGCCCCCTGGCTGGTGGTTCAGTCTCTGTGAGCCCCTATGAGGCTAGGTTAGTTGATTCTGTCTTTTCTTTTGGAGTCCTTGACCCCTCTGGCTCCTATAATTATTCCTACCTCTCTTCTACAGGATTCCTCTGTGGTGATATATGGTGCACCCTAAATGTGGTGATTTATTATGTACCCTAATAAACTTATCTGGGGACCAGAGGAACTAGCCACATAGAGGCCAGGTAGTGGTGACACATGCCTTTAATCTCAGCACTTGAGATCTCATGCCTTTGCTTGGAAAGCACATATGCCTTTAATCCCAGAAAGTGACATGGATGTGTAAAGAACAGCATATAAGGCGTGAGGAGACAGGAACTAAGCAGCAGTTCAACTGAGACCCTCAGGGGTGAAGAAGCCTCAGAGGCTTTCAGTCTGAGGATTTGTGGAAAAAGGATCAGCTGAGGAGTTGGCGAGGTGAGGTTTGCTGTGACTTGTTCTGCTTCTCTGATCATTCAGCTTTCACCCCAATATCTGGCTCCATTTTTTATTAATAAGACCTTTTAAGATTTATGTTACATTCCCCATACCTATGGACTCTTGATTTTTGACAAAGAAGCCACAATTATGCAATGGGGAAAAATTCATCTTAAACAAATGTTGCTGGTCTAACTGGATAACCACATGTAGAAGAATGCAAATAGATACATATCTATCACCCTACTCAAAACTCAAGTCCCAGTAGATAAAAGACCTCAACATAAATCCAGATACACTAAATCTGATAGAAGAGAAAGTAGGAAATAATCTTGAATGCATTGGCACAGGAGACAACTTCTGGTACAAAACAGCAATAGCACAGGCACTAAGCATGACAATTAATAAATGATACCTCATGAAATTGTAAAGTTTCTTTAAGGCAAAGGACACTATTAATAGGACAAAAAAGGCAGCCTAAAGAATGGGAAGAGATCTTCACCAACTCCACATTCGACAGAAGGCTGATTTCCAAAATAAAGGAATAACTCAAAAAACTAGATCAACCAAATAATCCAGTTAAAAATGGCATACAGATATAAACATAGAATTCTCAACAGAAGACTCTCAAATGGCCAAGAAACATTTAAGGAGATGTTTAACATCCTTAGCCATCAGGGAAATGCAAATCAAAATGACACTGAGATCCCATCTTAAAACTGTCAGAATGGCTAAGATAAAAAACAATTATATAACAAAGACTATTTTAACACCAACAAAGGGAAACTGAACTTTTCCTTTGTAAAATGAATTGCTCATGAAAATGAGTCTTCCATGAGATTGTTGATCAAACTTGTTTTTTGTTCTCCGGAACATCAATTATAAAAACATTTTAAGTCTTTGAATGAAAACACTGTACAGTAAATATATTTGCAAGTAGAAATAGTATTTGAAATATTTAAAGTGATTGACATTACTAGAAATTCCATAATCACATTCCAAACTGGAAGTTTAATTTCTAAATAATACTTGAAAATTGCATATTTAGACTAGAAAAATATTAAATATGTAAAAAAAAATCTTCATTGTAGCTTACTGGTAACATTTGAATGAAATAACATTAAATTATGCAATATACTTTAGCTTTATAATTTTATTGTAAGTGTAAATAATGTCAAAAACTCGGATTAATTTAAAAAACCTCTTCCATCTGAATACATTTACTTTTGTTGTCTTGTTATTCTCCCATTTTGTCAGGTTTTATAAACCTTTGCTCAATTTACAAAAGGTTTTACAATTCTTCTCTGAGACTGTAACAAGAGGTTATATAGTCTTTTCTTTTTGTTTTTATAACTTTTAAATTTGATTTTTACTTAAAATACGCATTTTATACTTAAAAGCACCAAAAAACAATATATTCTGTTTCTAAGATGAACCATCTTACTTTAAACTATCAGTAGTTTTAACGATACTTAAGACTAAAGTTAAAGGCATTTCTCTTTATTTCTAAAATTTCTGTCTGCCCCAGATTCTGAAGAAGACACAGAGAGAGTTAGAAGGCGCACATACATTAAAGATGTCTTGCTTTGGTAATAAATCTGCTTTCTACTTTTATGAAATTTTTTAAGTTAGAATTAAAACCTCAACTAGATCTGCCAGGAGAGCAGAAGTAGGAGAAGCTCAAACAAAGATTGTTTAAGGAATTTCTCTATGGGAAGCAGTCCCACTGAATAGCCATCAATCCTCACACATCCACAAAGGCCTCCTCAGAAGTCAATCACTAAGGTAGTCATGCAGAACCTCATCGTGAGGCAAAACATACAAATGAGGAATATGCACAATTTCAATTTGAAATTTCCTGGGATCTTTGGGGAAGCTAATGTTTCCCATCATTAAAAAAAATAAAAAAATAAAAAAAAAAAATAAGTCAGCAGTCTTTTGAGGCAAACAGCTACTGGGAAAAAATCCCACCAAAATGCCTAATAGGAGACAGACTCCCAGAAAAAGCTTCCCACTGTCCCCAAACAGCGCCCAGGTTAATATCTCAAGCAGCTGTCCTGATCTCTGTGGTCTAAGCTTTTAACTAACTTTAATTAAATGGAATCTTTGGTGTGCAAGGCTACATATGCCTGGGATATGAATAAAAGAAACAAACAGCAAAGTCTGGCATATGGTTGCACACACATGCATCACTTGATTTTTTATTTTTTTGAAAGTGTATGTTAACATTCATGAGAAGGTTTAAAAAAAAAAAAAAAAAAAAAAAGACCAGAGCTGAAATAAAACAGTCTCTCTGGACATCAACTTTTTGCCTACTATTCGTACCATCAGAGCCAGGATTAAAAAAACACACTATGTCT